>NC_080176.1:40715164-40890540 GCF_950295315.1 Erinaceus europaeus | reverse complement strand
AAGCAGTGTTTCTGAATGCAAGACCTATTTTAATATTAGCTGTTGGGACTCTGGTACTAAGGTGTGACACTAGGTAGTTCAAGATAGGGAGGGCCATGTGACAGCAATAGAGCTAAAACGGAGGGTAGTCAGCTGATGTAGAGGTGACCAAGGGAACTGTGTGAGCAGTAGGGGGCACCTAGTTAACATCACTCAAATTAGACCCATGAGTTACAAGACCCAGTCTGGGAGAAACTGACATAAACAAGGGGAAGAGATAGTCTGGAGAGAGGAAAAAGCAATAAAAACCAGGGAGTTCTTAGAGTTGTGGGCTGGTACTTTCTCTGTCAGCCTGCCTGCCCTGAAGTAGTGGACTTGTGGTCACCTCCTCTTAACTTTTAATTCAATAAACTGCTTTCAAACCACTGCCAGAGTTTGCGTCCAAACCCCCCCCCCTTTTTTTTGTATGTAAACAAAAAACTAAACTAGTTTTGGAGGGAAGAGTCCCCAGCAACAAAGAGAGGAGTGTGTCTATGTGTGTGTGTGTATGTATTTGTATGTGCATTTTATATGATAAAGTGTCTTTTTTTTCTTCTTTTTATTAATAGAGAAAGAAACTGAAAGGGAGGGAGGAAACAGGGAAGGAGAAAGACAGACAGACACCTATAGCACTGCTTTATCACTTGTGAAGCTTTACTCCTGAAGGTTTGGGGAGAGGAGGTCTTGACACATCATAATGAGTGCACTCACCTCGTGCTCCACTGCCTGGTTCCAGTAACTCTCTCTCCCTCTCTCTCTCTCTCTTTCAGTGTTATTGTTCTTTTGTTTGTTTGCTTCCTTGTGTCTACAAAATCACCTTGGCTAATAACTTGGGATAGCCTGGCCATAGGAAGAAGACCTCCATCAAAGAAAGTAAATGATTCAAAAGACACAGATTTCCATTGGGAATGCTTTGTGGCCAGCTGCCTTGCCTTCCTGAAGAATGTAAACTCCCACATAAAACCTTGGCCAACCCTTGCAAGCTGGCTGCAAGATTCTACTCCAGGCCAGGAAGCATCTTCTGTTCCCCACAGCAACCAATTGGCAAGGACTTTGCTCACACACGCAAATTCACTCTCTCAGGTCTTGTGGCCAGGAGGTTTTTGGGCAATCCAAGCAAAACTTCCCCTTGCAGGCTTTCTTGTCCTCAAAATGTATGTCTATATGCTTGGCATACATATGTGTTATGGCAGGGGAGATATTTCCTGCGGGATTTCCTTGGAGGATGCATTTAAAGCACTCACTTCAGGCAGGGGCAAAATGATCTCTGGACAGAGGCATCAGTAGGCTGCACATGGGTTCTTTCCACCTAGCAAGAAATTTGATAGAGCATCTTTGGGTGTAGGAAAAAGAAGGTGGGTGGAGAGTTGAGAAATGTCTTCATTTCCTTTCCTGTCATTAAGTCCCTCCATAGCCTGGATTATGTCAGCTCCAGGCAGAGTCCCATCTCCAATGTGAAGCCAGGCTGTTTTGATTTAGCTTCATTTGGGATCTAACTCAACCCTGTTGTATGCCAAATACCCTGCAGGGTGTCCTACTTTTCTGGGTCTTCTGTGTCAGAGCTCCTGTAGCTAGGTGTTTCTGTCCCTCAGGAGTACAGTACTCGTCTACCCAGAGTGAACAAATGATAGGTGGGTTTACCTACGATTTAAAAAACTGTGCAGACGAATTTGGTGACCTAAAGTGAAGATTGTGAAAAGGTGAATTACTATGAGAAAAAGTTTCCAGCCAGGTTGGGAAATAGAGCATGCTTCGAATTTTGTTAAAAGAAGGAAAACTAGGGAGTCAGGCAGTAGCATAGGGGGTTAAGCGCACATGGATCCCAATTCGAGCCCCCAGCTCCTCACCTGCGGGGGCAGGGGGCTCGCTTAGCAAGCAGTGAAGCAGGTCTGCTGGTGTCTTTCTCTCCCCCTCTCTGTCTACCCCTCCTCTCTCCATCTCTCTTTGTCCTATCCAACAATGACGACAACAATAATAACTACAACAATAAAACAAGGGCAACAAAAGGGAATAAATAAATAATATTAAGAAAAAAGAAGGGAAATGATATAAACATTTTAAAAATGTTTATTTATGTGTTAGCATCAAAGAACCAGAGTATCACTCTGGCACGATCAATATCAGGGATCAAATTGGGAATCTCATGTTTTTAAGTCTATTTTAAGTCTATTCGAGCTACTGAGCCACCTCTCAGATCATTAATTTTTTTTATTTTTAGTGAAATTTGGGCCAGGGGGAAAAAGACATTTCCTTTCTCTACCTCTACCAGATCTTTTTTTCTTGGTCCCTTTCTTCCCTCTTTATTCAAATTCAGTGTATTTCTATTTATAGTGATTTCTCAAGTCTGCAAAACTATTAGAGTTGAAAGTAACTTTGTTTTGAGAAATCAAAAGTATTTACAAACATACAGGCTCCAGAGGAAATTATAATGGACTGGAATTTCATGAGTGCTGAATTATACAGGCTTGGAGTTGGAGTCTTTCTCTACCACAAAATAGTTACGTGCCTTAAAACTTCTCATACGTCAGTTTTATTGCTAGTAAGAGAGGACTATCTCAGAACCTTGTGATGATTTTTAAGTGGAAAGTATGAAATATTAACACTCATAAAATAGTGTATTTAGAAGATGCAAACTTTGATAATGAGTGAGGACTTTTAGAGTCTAAGCTTTTAAATTCATTGGGCAAGGCCAGCCAGATAGCTCACTTGCATAGTGGTCTCTTTTGACATGAGTGTGACCCAGATTTAGCCCAATCACCCCCCCCCATTAAAGGAAGACTTGATGCTATCAAAGTCTTTTTCGCTCTCTTTTTCAGCCTCTCTGCTTCTACTTTAAAATCATAATAAATAAAATATAAATAAATTCACTGGACATGTGACATTAAGCAAGCCCCTCCCCCCAATTTGGGCATTTTTACAAAGCTCTAAGCTTCAGGCTTATATAATTTAAATAGGAATTTAAATTTTACTTCATAATAGCACATTCTTTTTTAAAATTTATTTATTTATTCCCTTTTGTTGCCCTTGTTTTATTGTAGTTATTATTGTTATTGATGTCATTGTTGTTGGATAGGACAGAGAGAAATGGAGAGAGGAGGGGAAGACAGAGAGGAGGAGAGAAAGATAGACACCTGCAGACCTGCTTCACCGCCTGTGAAGTGACTCTCCTGTAGGTGGGGAGCTGGGGCTAGAAGCAGGAACCTTATGTTGGTCCTTGAGCTTTGTGCCATGTGCGCTTAACCTGCTGTGCTACCGCCCTCCCCTAATAGTACATTCTAAAAGTCACTGTTGATGCCAGGAGGTGGTGCACTTGATTGAACAGATGTATTAACTATGTATAAGGACCCAGGTTCAAGCCCCCAGGCCCCATGTGGAACGGGAAAGTTCATGGGCAGTAAAGTGGTGCTACAAGTGTCTGTCTCCCCCTCTGTTTCCCCCTCCCCCTTGCAATTTCTGTCCTATGAAATATAACCAAAAATAAATTAGAATTCAGCAAAAAATATATATTAAAACCTAAAAGTCACAGTTTTGCTTTCAGAAAGCTTGCATGGCTGTAGTACACTGGACATTTGTATGCCTGAGATCCTAGGCTGAGTCTCCAGCATGAACAGATACCAGAATGGAATAGTATTCTAATATCTTTCCTTCTGTAAAATAAATCTTTAAAAACTGAAAGTCATAATTTAGAAAAGAACTATCTTAAACCACTTTCAGGTTTATAAATGTAATTATCTTTTCTGTGAACATATGTACTTTGGGCTCAAAATATTTTTTTACTGGTTTATAGGAAATGTGCTATTTGCAGGGGGTGGACAATGACACACATGGTTGAGTGTCATGTTATCACATGCAGGGACATCAAGCCATCAGGTCATACCTGCAAGGGGAGAAGCTTCACAAATAGTAAAGTAATGCTAAGGAGACTCTGCTCTCTCCCTCTTTACCTCACCATTTCTCAATTTCTGCCCTACCGAAATAAATATTTTTTAGTTTGCTATTGGCAGGGTACTGCTATCTCCCTTCACACACTAAATATGTTTGTGTTGAGCAATCGAGTTCTTTTCCATGTGATACACTTTTTTGGCCATTTAAATCAAAGATAATATTGGACTGACCAATATGTCCTAGTCACAGACATCCCCAAGTACAACTAAATAACTTCACATGAGACATGTGGTTATTTTATACCTAAACTAGCCACTAGTGAGGATAGCAGGAGAAAAAATGTCAACAGCAAGAAATTTTCATTGTAATTAAAGATTGTGTTGGGTCAGTGGGAAGATTGTCTGGTTCTGATGGAAGCCCAGGAGTGGGGATTTAGAGATGAGGGAGAAGCCAATGCTGTAGGAATGCTATGTTCTAACTGAGGAACAGACCAGGTCCCCATTGTGGGTCAGAAGACCAGCTCAGACAACACTCTGAGACCCAGTCTGCTCCCAAGACTAACGACGGACATGAACTAATTTTGCCTCTATGTCAGCCAGAACTATCCCCCAAAAGGGCAAGAAAATACAGTCCTAGAAAAGAGAGACTGAGAGACATCATATTACAAGTCTTTTATTTACTTGTCTGGTATTAAGATTTTTCAACTCGGTTAACACATGACTAAAAGAGAGAAAAGTATGTAAGACTGTGTACCATTTGGGGACAAGAATGACCTTCTTGTGACTTTAAAACAAAGCTTTGGATTCCACAAAAAAAGGACTTTTACATTACTATCATTATTTTCAAGGATGAACTGAGAATTGGTTCACCCAAGTTTTAAATGAAAGCACCCAAGTTTTAAATGAAGGCATCAGCCCTTTGGCCACCCATGAAAATGCCCATGCACACACACACACTTAAGGTATTTTCAGTAGCATCCCTCAAACCAACTCAGCTCAGCAACTGTCTCCATTCTCACACCAAAATCCAGCAGACACATCTAGTACCCTTACTCTCTGTAGCATGTTTATTAAACATGTAGCAATTGCTGACTATTAACCTATGGCTCGAACTATGCCTGAAAGATAGTAGGCATTCATTAAAGAATAGATGGAAGGGTGGAAGAAATGAAGGTAGCAAACAAAGAAAGGATTTTTACAATAAAGCATACATTAACTTGTTCTGACTTTAGACATTGTCATATTTCTTCATTTTAGCTCTGATTTCAAGGACTGAAGTGGAGAAGATGATTTAAAATTAAGATCTAATCCTTTATCAAATAATTGTATTTCTAAAAGAAAAATCTATAGTTATCAAATGCTATATTATCTATATACATAAGAACAATCAAATTCAAATTTATGCTGACACTCTACCATAAGTAAATGGCTGAGTAAATGTGGTGTATCAATACAGTGAAAAGCTGTGCTACCTTTAAAATTTTGATTTAAGATAATGTCTAACAATTGGAGAAATTCTCATGATTTGTAAGAGGGAAAGATTAGATTATACAACAAAATGTGTAGCAAATCAAATACATATAACTATATCTGTATACATGCATTTATTTTTTATATATTTTATTTATTTATTCCCTTTTGTTGCCCTTGTTTTCTATTGTTGTTGTAGTTATTGTGGTTACTGATGTCGTCATTGTTGGAGAGAACAGAGAGAAATGGAGAGAGGAGGGGAGGACAAGAGAGGGAGAGAGAAAGACAGACACCTGCAGATCTGCTTCACTCCCCCGCAGATGGGGAGCCGGGAGCTAGAACCAGGATCCTTACACTGGTCCTTGGGCCTAGCACCACGTGCGCTTAGCCTACTGCACTACCGCCCGACTCCCTACATGTATATATATATATATATATATATATATATATATATATATATATATATATATAATGTTTACTTCTGAGTAATAAATTGTAGCTGATTTTAGTTTAATTTCTTACACATATTCTCCTAAATTTTTTCAAAAATTTACATGTATTACATTTATAATGAAAGGGGAAATTATAAGAAAACTGAAGTGTGTAAAGATTAAATAAAAAAAATGGTTTCAGGAACATCTCTGCACACAGACTCCTAGAATGCTATGACTACTATCAGATTTCATATCTGTGAGGAAAGATTGTTATAACCATTGTTTTCCAAATTAAAATTCCCAGAACCTTCCACTGTTGTGTATTTTTTGATTACTCTGTATAACAAACCAAGCTTTCAGTTCTACTGCTCATTTTCCAGAAAGACTAACCATGATCCCTAGAGAAATAGATAGATTGTATATTTAAGTTCTTCTGCAAACTGAAATGCTACCACAGCTTGTTCTGTTGTTTTTGTTGTCCCTGCTATTGTCTCCTTACTTGTTTGTTTGTCAGAGTTGTACCAACACAGACATGAAGCCATTAAGCAGCAACCTTACAGTTGGAAGTACAGGAAAACGTGTCTCTGTGTATACCATAACATCTGCTTCTAATTGAGATGATTTATCAAAGTGACCATCAGCAGGGACGGGTCAGTGAGTGAATAAATCTAATACAAACACTAGAGCCTCTGCGCCTGGAAACTGAAGTCTGCTCTTGTTCCTGACAGTAAGTGGATAGCTGACTAAGCCCATGCAAATCAACTAGCTTCACAGTAACTCAGTCTCTCATCTGTGTAGTAAAATTAATATTAGTTATCAATTACTAGTTGGTATCTCTGATCACAGAGATACTTCTCTCCCACCCTTTTATTTTCCCAAGAGTCTTATGCTGAGAGTCTCTTATGTGACAAAAATTGAACCTCCAGCTCCCCTTCATGCAACATGACTGTCCCCACAGACAGGCTAGACTCATACTGGATGCCTCTTAAGGTCCAGTAAGTGCCTAACACTTGCTAGATGCTTTACAGCATGACAGGTGGAGTGTAAGCTATGCAGAACACAGTTGAGCTCTCAATGCATCATACTAGAAGCTGAGAGTCATGTTACCATTTGGGTGGCCCTACCTGGAAGTGATTAAAGTCTTTTTTGTTTTGTTTTGCATCTATTTACTTGTTTTATTTCCTCATTTTTGCTTTGTCTATGTCAGTCAGACCTACCCAAGCAAATATCCAGTAAACAAAAAAATGATCCTACAAACAGCAGCTGTACTCCAAAGGAAGTGATTTGGATTCTTTTTTGGAAATGTTAGAAATAGTTACCTGGTCTCACCAGCAGGAGGAGAGAAGGCTTACTATATGACTGGGCTCAGGGAGGTCAAGCTTCACAAGGAAGTACAGACATTGCTACTTCTACCAGAGCAGTGTGGCATCAGCAAATACTGGCTCCCATGATTCAATGCCTCAAAGAAACCCTGGTCCACAGATGGAAAACAAAATACTAAGTCTGGAATCTTTCAGTTGTTGCTAGGGGCACTGGGGTTGCCATACCATGTGTGCTCCAAGTAAGAGATTCAGAGAGACCAGAATATTTTCCTTATAAACAGTGGGAAAGTTTGATACCAGTTCAAATGACTGTTAGTCTGGCACAGGGCAGAGGAAGTCATGTCTTCAGGATGTGTCTGAAACAAGTAGCACTGTGGGCTGTTTCATGTTTCTCTCATTTCTCACATATTTCTGTTTGTGTACAGAGTCCAACCTTAGCAGGAGATTTCCAAGCAACCGTCTAAAGCAGTGAGGAAGTTTCTCTATTACTTACTAAAATAAAGATGACCTAAAGAGAGATTGAAGTGAAATATGCATTTGTGTGAAAGATATCTGTTTCCACAAGCTGGAAATAATTCAGAGTGATTTAGGTTAGACAACAGAAAACAAAATGCATCATTATAGAATGATGGCCAGCATGATCCTCAGACGGAAAAGAACTAAGTTAGAGTTACATGAGCAGGTACATTTTAATAGACCACACTACTATCTTAAAAAGCATATGCAGTCATGTTCATAACAACATGATTTTAAATAATCAAAAGCTGGAAGCCACCTAAGTGTCCAACAACAAAGGAATGGATAAAAAAAACTGTGTGTGTGTGTGTGTGTTATTTAGTTTTATTTAAAAAATTAAGGTTAAGGGAGTTGGGCTGTAGCACAGTGGGTTAAGCATATGTGGTGCAAAGCACAAGAACCATGTAAGGGTCTAGGTCAGAGCCCCCAACTCCCCACCTGCAGGGGAGTTGCTTCACAGGTGGTGAAGCAGGTCTGCAAGTGTCTATCTTTCTCTCCCCCCTCTGTCTTCCCCCCCCCCCATTTCTCTGTCCTATCCTTGTCTCCTAACACAAGGACATCAATAACAACAACAATAATAACTACAACAATAAAAAAAAAGCAAGGGCAACAAAAGGGAATAAATAAATATTTTTTAAAAAGTAAAGTTGTGACACATACATACATACACATACATAAAATTTGAGAACAGTATGCTATATTAAAAATTCTATTTTTAAAGTACAAATATTATTTAATTTCACTCATGTAAACCACCTAGAATATCAGATTCTGGAGATAGTAGACTGGTGGTTGTCAAGGGTTAGGAGAAGAAAGGAGAAGTTGGGGAGTTGGTGTTTAATGGGCATAGCATTTCATTTGGGAAAGGTGAAAACTTCTGGTAAAGAAAGATAGTAGTGGTGGTTGCTGAACACTGAATATATTTGATGCCACATAACTATGCACTTAAAATGTTTGTAGTTACCCAATAAAGAAATTAAATAAATAAATAAAATGTTTGTAGTGGTAACTTTTAAGAATATATGTACACAAAAAAGAATATATGTGCATAAATATATATATTTCAATAGTACACAATAAAAATAAATTTACACACAAAAAAACTCAGTATTCATAAAATGACTTTACTAAAACATATAGTAGCAAAAGCTTTTTAGGAAGATTTCTACTAACAAATAGAGTCACTGAAAATTGTGTTACACAGAAATCCAAAGCACTATACTAAGATTCAATGAACAACTATATGGCACAAAACTAGAAAAACTGGAAGAGATGAATGCATTTTTAGAAACACCCTCCCAAGACTAGACCAAGAGGAAATGGAAGAAATGAACAGACCAATTACAGTCAAAGAAATTAAAAAGGTAATCAAAAACCTCCCCCAACAATAAAAGTTCAGGAACAGATGGTTTTACAAATGAATTCTTCAAAACCCTTAAAGAAAAGCTACTAACAATACTCCTCAAGTTCTTTTTAAAAAAAATTATAAAATGGAAATATTGACAAGACCATAGAATAAGAGGGGTACAATCTTGAGGAAAAGAAACAGAAAAGGAGGCATCACACTCCCAGATCTACTGAATTCTTATGGTAGACTGCAACCAGAGATACTGAGCCTGAAATGTCAACCTTGCAACTCTTCAAACCTGGTGAGATCTTTCCTAACACACAGTACTACCTACATCCACATTATACGGCACACCATCTAACAAAGTTACAGATATTAGGTATGGGGTAATGCTTATGGTACTCGGTACAGGTGAACTTGTAGCCATAAGCTAGGGACAATTATATAACTCAAAGTAATAGTATTCAGTAGTTCTTGATGATTAGACTTAGACCCAATTTACCTGTAATCCTAGCTGTAGGGCCTAAATAAGGCATAATAAATTATCTAATTGCCTAGACTTAGACCAAATTAGATTAGCAATCTAACAGAAAGGTCCAAAGAAGAGAGGAAACCCCCCCCCAAAAAAAAAAAAGAAACTAATTCTGGTTGGGCTGAACAAGTGGCGCTCAATGCTTAAACAACTGGGAGAAAGTCTAAGGTCATCAGACAAAGAAAGTACTACAAAAGTTGGATCACTTAATAATGGCAAAAGACTGGATCACTTAATAATGGCCTATTGAGTCAATACCACACCTCACCATCTGGGGGCCTCGTCAGGGAATCATTGGATTCCCACACAAACATGATGGGCCTAGACCTCTAATGGATCCTTCTTTGTACCACCACTGGACATTTCTGTAAGGGACATTATCATAAGCGCTCTTTTGGGTCTTCCCAGGACCTTGCCCTTACCATAGAGCAGCTATGGCAGGGACTGCCCCAGTCTCTAAAGGGAATCTGGGGTATCTTGCTCTGCCACTCAAAGAAGATTGGTCCTGAAATGAATGCAGCCTGCACTGTCCCCAGCTGTGACCATGAGCTCTGAGCTCATTCCAATAGGGACTTAGTGGTTACATAGGCTCTGGTGCTAAATATAAATATATTCATGGGCCCTGGATCAGATCGGGTGGAAGGAGGTAAATAGTTAATTCTATCCACAGAATATTTTCAAGAATGGGAGCTTCTCTCCCCTAATCCAATTTTCTAGCCTTTTTCTCTACTCTTACACCATTTTCTCAGACGTTTTTACCCAACATAAGGTTAGCTATCAAACACAAATAAAAACTACCATAGTCATGAGCCTCTAGAAACGTGCCTAAAATGGATTTCTGAGCTTTCTTCCATCCTAAAATCCCTAGTCTCATCTGCTCTGTTCCTACTTTTTGGTTCCTGTTAATTAACCATTTTATATCACTTTATGTACTGCCACCTTCCAGACACCAAGTTGCAGATGCTACCATGACTCCACCCTAACTTCTGTGGACAGACGATCTCACCAAAGTGTCCTGGAACCTCACCTCTCAAGAGCCCTACCCCATTAGGGAAAGATAGAAACAGGCTGGGAGTATGGAAAAACCTTTCAGGTCCCAAATCCAGCAGAGAAGCAATTACCGAAGCCAGAACTTCTACTTTCTGCACCCCAAAAATAACTTTAATCCATATTCCCAGTGGGAGAGAAATGATAGGAGGGAGAGAGGTTAAGAGGGTTCTGAACTCTAGCTCATCAGATCCCAGAGAGAGAAAAAGCCAAAAGAGGACAGATATTTGGATGTAATAGTAGGTTTCTGTGTGGCTTGGAGGGAAAGAGAGTATTGGACCTGGAAGAAAAAGAGGCAATTATATACAAATGTAGACATCCATATATATCACTCCTAAAGAGTCCAGTAGAAAACTCCTGGATACTATTGAACAATATAGTAAAGTGGCAGGCTACAAAATCAATGTACAAAAGTTGGGGCTGGGTAGTGGTGCACCTGGTTGAGTATACATGTCACAATACTTAAAGACCCAGGTTCAAGCCCCCCTATCCCCACCTGCAGGGGAAAAGCTTCATGAGTGGTGAAGCAGGGCTGCAAGTGTCTCTCTGTCTCTCTCCCTCTCTACACCCTTCTTCCTCTCAATATCTGGCTGTCTCTATCCAATAAATAAATAAAAATAATAAAAAACAAACATCAACAACATTCCTCTAAAATCAATAGCATTCCTCTGTGCAAACACTAAATCAGAAAAAGAAAATTTATACATGTTGATCCTCTTCACTATAGTAGCAAAAACAATAAAATATTTAGGAATAAAGTTAACAAAAGAAGTAAAGGACTTGCAAACTGAAAACTACAAATTACTCTTCAAGGAAGTAGAGATGCAAAGAAATTGAAAGACATTGCATGCTCATGGATTGGAAGAATTAACATCATCACAATGACCATCCTACCCAGAGCCATATACATATGTAATGCCATCCCCATTAATGAACAATGAACATCTTTAAAGGAAAAGAACAAAAGTTACAAAAATTTATCTGGAACCAAAAAATCCCAGCACTGCCAAAGCAGTCTTGAAAAAAAAAAAAAAAAGGAATAAGACTGGAGATATATGGGAAAAATGGGACAGTGATGTTTCTTGTCTTTTGCTTTTCTGTCTTCACCACTCTTGGCAGACTTTTTCAGATACAGACAGAGAGAGAGAGGGAGAAGGAGGGAAACAAAACAACAGACACAGTACAGAAGCATCCTCCAGTATAGTGGGGGTCAGGTTTAAACCTGGGTCCTGTGGATGACAAAGTAGGTGTACTGTTCAGGTAAGATTTTTTGTCATCCCTTGTGTGTATCCTTCTATCTGAAAAAAATCAGCCTAGAGTGACAAAACCTTGGTGATACGAATATGTGTGTGTGTGTGTTTACATATATATATACATATATATATATATATGTACATATATATATACATACAGGTTTGTGAGATTCTATAACTTTTTTGTTTGTTTTCTTTTTTTCTATAACTGTTTAAGACACAGAATCCTATCAGAAAATTGGCTTTGTGTCCATTGTCTGTCCTTTATGCCCGTTCTCTATTGAACACTAGGATTGTGCTCTATGTCTTATTTCTTTGTTTACAGCGAGTAAGTGGAATATGAATTTACATTGAGATACACAAACATCGAGAATATTTGGCAGTTTTAATTGTCAAACATATAAACTATGTTAATCATCTAGAGCAAATGATATGCAGATCTGAATTCCCAGAATCATATACAGACAAAGGAAAAAAAATACAGGAAAAAGAAACCTCAGGTTGTGATTTTGTAGCCTAGAATGACAATTAGCATTCCAGGAATCACCCCTTCACTAATTAATCATGGATGTCACTGATTGCTCTAGGACACATGGATAAGAAACTGCTTTTAATAACCAATTCCATATTAAGGTTAGTCCTTAGTCCTTTTTTTGATTCTCAGAGAGAAGAGAGGTATTAAGACATTTCTAATAGCGTCAATTCATTAAAGCACAGAGAGCTAGTCTGTGATCTGAAAGTAGGAATGCTGATTTTAAAAGATGTGTGCACACTGGCCTCTTCCTGTTACAAGACTCAATCCAAGGTGTCACTTATCCCACCCCCCCAGGTGAGAGTGAGCATTCTTCCACACAACTCTTCCTTCTTACTATGATGCCATCAGCAGTGATGACTGGAAGATGGGATTTTGACCATTTTTCTAACAGTGAGCATCTACTTGGGCTGATTTATCCACAGATTTTCTAGCCAGATGCCCCACTGGCAAAGTCCCAGAGCCTTCGCCTTCATTAGTTCTCTGTTCCAGTCATCCAAAGTAATTCTTTCCTCTCCTTTCTCTTGATCTGCCAGTTGCAAATAAGATCTATTCAAGGAATAAACAAACCTTCTGGAATGGTTAACTAAGGCAGCTCTGAGCTATATCTGGGAAGGGTCTGCAGGGTCACAGCTTGGATATAGGAGGAGACTGTTTCTCTGGCCCAGGCTTCCCCTTGGGCAGAATTGAGAGTAAGATATAAAGCACAAGACCGCCAGTCAGAGGGAGAAAACAAAGGGGAGGTTTGCTACTGTAGGGAGAAAACACTTATGTTTTCAAAATCTTCTGTTCCTGATCAATTGCATTTTAAGTGTTTTATTCTGGTTACATTTTAGCTACACAGATTTGAAGACAAGTTTTCAAGTGAGCGAGACTTTTAGCTTCACTATCAAGTGAACAAAGAGAAATAATGTAGGTACATATATATACAGGTATGTACACATACCTTAATTTTTTTCTAAAGATTTGTTTATTCTTGAAAGAGAGGAAAGTAGAGAGCAAACCAGAGCCTCACTCTGACATACACAGTGCAAGGAGTTGAACTTGGGATCTTATGCTTGAGATCCAAATACTTTATCAACTGGGTAACATTGCAGACTACTTACTTTTTAATCTGAAAGTCTATGATTTATCCTCAAAGATTTCAAAGATGGTTAGTGATTAAAGGAAGATGGTAAAGTGGGGATTATTTAAAAGTATCAGAGAGATAATGTTCTGTTCTCTTGACAAATTTGCCATAGGCAAAAATACACAATTAGGTCAGAGCCTGGAGATAGAAAGAAAGCAAGTTTGAGTACTTCCTGTATATACAAGTAATTCATTTTAGGCAATTTATTAAAAACACCTTTCAAAATGTGCAGTTATCTCCATTTTCTCTGTGTGGAAACTGAATGTCAGAAAATTGAAGTTAATCAATGATCCATTGATTAACAGGAAGGGAATTCAAACCAGGTGTTTCTACCTAAACCAAGCAGGGGAAGGCTAACTAAATGGAAAGAGAAATCTACCCATTAGCTAACAACCAAGCAATCAAGCATGATTTTTCTTCTTGGTGTAGGGAATCCAATCCAGGGTCTCATACATGTAAAATACACAGTCTACTACTGACCTACATCCCCACTTTCAGAAGTATAGCTTTGCCTTTGACCATCATCAATAGTCAAATAAAGCATTTCTAAGGACTCTGGACATAAAATAGTTACCATGTCCTAGTTCACATAGAACCCCCAGAATATTCAGAACCTGATAGTAGAACAAGGGTTAATTAAGACTTTGTTTTGTTTTGCTTCATTTTACTATGGTGCTGGGAAAATGAAAGAAGAGTATGGCACATGCATGCATGACACCACTTAGCTGCCTCTCTGCTTGACTCAACTTCTTTCTATATGTTTTCAAAGAGAGAGAAGACACCAAAGCACCATTTGTAGAGTTCCCTTGAGGTTATCCCTGATACTTTCATGTGTTGCTGGAAATCAGTCTGGGGCAGTAAAGTATAAAGTGTACCAACAAAGTCATCTCCTGTTACCCAAATTTTTGTTTGTTTGTTCATTTATTTTTGTTGAGATGAGGAGTATCATGCATATGGGATTTCAGGGCTCCAGATAAAAGACTATTTTCACTCACACACCCAGAGAGAGAGAGAGAGTGAGAGAGAGAGAGAAAGAGAGAGACCATAGTATCAGAGCTCTCCTTGATGTTACAGTGGCATTCACCAATGACTCCAAGACTCTCACCTGGGCAGCATATATGGCAAGGCACTTACCCCACCCTATGAGCTCTTTCATGTCCTTGCAACTGTAATGTTCTTGTGTTTAAATATACATAATCTATGTTTAATTTTATATAAATATTCATACTTGATACTTTGATATTTTATTCTTTTTGCATATCTTCTTTTAAAATATATATAAACTCTTAGGTTTACAAGATTTTAAGATTGCAGGATATAGAGCCACACCACACCCATCAACAAAGTTATAGGCCAACTACCTCTCGCACACTGCCCAACAATAACTACCATGGCTTTCACAGTCTTAGAGGATGTCTAGTCACTCTTTCTGGTGTTGCTTATTGACAGTTCATAAGTCTCAATTCTCTAATTCCACATATGAGCAAAACCATCCAGTAGTCATCTTTCACTGCATTACTTCACTAAGCATAACAGTTCCAGGTCCATCCATTTTGTCATAGAAGACACAACTCGTTTTTTTAGTTAGTTAGTTTGTTTGTTTGTTTTGCTTTGCTTTTTAGCTGTGAAATAGTATTTCATTGAATATATGCCCTTAACTTCTTTATTCAGTCATCTGTCTGTGGATGTTTAGGCTACTTAGACTCCTTGGTAATTGTGAATAAAACAACCATGGACAAAGGGGTGTACTGATCCCTTTGAATTAGTGTCTTCTTATCCTTTGGACACATGCCTATAAGTTGTATTTCAGGATAATAAGGCATTTCCATTTTTACTTGTTTAAGGACTCTATCTACTATTTTCCATAGAAGTTGTACCAGTTTGCATTCCCACAAGGAGTGTGGTAGAGTTCTTTTTTCTCCACATCTTCCCTACAACTTGTCATTTTCTGTTTTGTTGATGTAAACCTTTCTTACAAATGGTTTTAATTTTTATTCCTCTAAGGATAAGTTTGGCACATTTTTTTATGTCTGTGGACCATCTATATATCTTCCTTAGAAAATTGTTCATTCAAATCTTTCACCCACTTTTTAATTGGGTTGTTTTTGTTGTTAGGCTGTATGATTTCTTTATAGAGGTTTGATATCAATATCTTGTCAGGTGTGTGATGTGCAAAGATCTCCTCCAAGTAGTTGGGTTTCCTTTTTATCTTTGTGGAATTGTCTTTGGATTTGTAGGAGTTTTTCAATTTGATGTAGTCCCATTTATTTAATCATGTTTAAGTTTCACTTGTCTATGGGTTTGCGTGTCCAAATACATCTTAGATGTTTAGATCCTAAAGTGTTTCATTGATATTTCCTTTTGTTTATTTTATAGGATGAGACCTAAAAATCTTTGATCCATTTTGACTTAACTTTGGTACATGTTGTTAAGTAATGGTCTAGTTGCATTTTGCTTTTGGGACCCCTCTGAGTAAGTCTTTCAAGTCTGGGTGGTGGCACATTCCTGTAGTTTCTCTAAGAATTTTGCCCTCTTTGTCCTAAATTTTTAGGATTAAGTTTTCATGGCTGCCAGTTCTTATCTTTTATTGCTTTAAATGTGTTGATGGTTTTGTGAAAGAATTATCAAGTTGATAAAGAGGTTTTGAAGAAATTATGTACTCATTGGAGAAATACAATAATCTGTTAATAATCTAGATGAGTTAGACCATACACTCAGACTTCAGCCAACACTTGTAACTCAGTGTCAACATATTCTAATTATAGGTGAAAATATTTAGGCAAAAATAACCCTCTCTGTGGAGCTATGCTTAAAATAAGAAAATTATAAAATAGTATCTTGCAATAAATCAAAGATAGGTATAACTTTTTTAAAAAAAATTACTTATTTTGTGAGTGAGAGAGACTGACATATTATAAGAACTAGCATATAAAGGACTTGGGGGTGGGACAGGCCGGAAAATAGTGCACCTGGTTGAGTACATATACTACCATGAGCAAGGACCTGGATTCAAGTGACTGGTGCCAACCTGCAAGAACCTTGTGAACCTGTGAGAAGCTTCATAAGTGGTGAAGCATGTACTGCGGGTGTCTCTCTATATTTCTCCCTCTCTGTATCCCCATATCCTGTCAATTTTCTCTGTCCTATAAAATAAAGAGAACAATTAAGGGGGAAAATGCTTACCGGGAGCCAGGACTGATGGTTTCATCATGCAGGCACTGAACCCCAGAGATAACAATTTAAAAAGAGAGAGACGGGGGACTGAGTTTGGATTCTCATGCATCCAAGTCTTCTACTCTGCCCACTGAGCCATGAATCTATCTGTAACAATGATGTAATTTATTTATTTTTTTAGGATTCTTCCCTTCAAGAGTTGGGCTTATGACCATTGTTGAACTAATGATCCTAGAATACAGGTGGAGTTTACTGCTTGACCAACAGAATATGCCAGAAGTGACTAGTGTTCATTCTTGTATCCAAACCTTTAAAAGATGGACAGTTTCTTGGAATCTAGTCGCCATTTTGTGAGGAAGCCCAAGCACTTCAGCAGAGACGCTCACTTAGGAAATGAGGTCCATGGCCACAGTCCCAGTTGAGTTTAAGCTGAAAATGAGTGGAAAATATGAGTAGAAAATATATACCAATCACCTCAGAATGTCATTCTTTTTTTTAAAATTTTTTGCTTTTTCCTCCCTTTTGTTGCCCTTGTTGTTTTATTGTTGTGGTAGTCACTATTGTTGTTGTTATTGATGTTGTCATTGTTGGATAGGACAGAAAGAAATGGAGAGAGGAAGGGAAGACAGAGGGGGAGAGAAAGAGAGACACCTGTAGACCTGCTTCACTGCCTGTGAAGCGACTTCCCTAAGGTGGAGAGCTGGGGGCTCGAACCAGGATCCTTATTCTGGTCCTTATGTTTTGCACCACGTCCACCTAACCTGCTTCGCTACCACCCGACTCCCCAGAATGTCATTCTTTAAGCCTTGTTAAGTTATTTCAACTGGTCCTGTGTGAAGTAGAGATGAGGCATTCCACTGAGTTCTGCCTAACTGACAGATTCCTGAGCAGAATAAATCACTATAGTTGTTTTAAAAATAGATAACAAAACACATGCATTGTTTCCTTAGTGCTTAATATAATTTTAAAAATATGAGGGCTGGGCAGTGGTAGCACAGCAGGTTAAGTTCAGGCGGCACAAAGCATAAGGACCAGCATAAGGATCCCCACCTGCAGGGCATGGCATCAAAGGTTGTGAAGCAGGTCTGCAAGTGTCTATCTTTCTCCCCCTCTCTGTTTTCCCCTCCTGTCTCCATTTCTCTCTGTCCTATCCAGCAATAACAACAACAACAAGGGCAACAACAAGGGCAACAACAAAGACAACAAAAATGGGAAAAATGGCTTCCAGGAGTAGCGGATTCATAGCGCAGTCACCGAACCCCAGCAAAAAAAAAAAAAAAAAGTCCAACAAGGGAAGGGAAACAATAGGGAATAAATAAATATTTTTTAAAATGTCGCTGCATGTCTTTATCATACTTATTGTCATTCTTTTTCTCTTAGAACACGTTACACAGTGACAGAAAATGTGGCCATTCATTCACCTCTGTATAACTAACACCATGCACAGCTTTCCCAGCAGAGAAAATAATAACTGTCAGTTGAGTAAGTGTGTGAGCATAGCATCATTCTTGTATATTCGACACTCCCACTTCTTTTCTTAATGGTCAAAAACATAAACTGAAATCATTCAAAGAACACTTCTAGAGCCAGGGAAGTGTATCAGATGTAGAGACAAGACTTCCTCAAGGGGCTCTGCATTAACTCCGCACTGCATAAAACCAAGAAAGGCAAATACAAAAATAATGTTTGGTCTCTCTCATTAAAAAGAAAAATCACCTTGCTTTTATATAGTGTGGTTTATTAGAAACAAGAGAAAAACAACAACTAAAAAGAAATAAAGAAAGAAAGAAAGAAAGGAAGGAAGGAAGGAAGGAAGGAAGGAAGAAATCAGCAACTCAACAAATATTATCACCATGAAGAGAAGATTCACAGGGTTCCAGGTTATTCACAGGGTTAATGATTATAAGTCACTGAGATGAGCCCATGAAATATTCAAGCATGGCCAGTGTCCACCTCTAAGGTGTAGCTTCTCTGCTTAAACATTCTCTGTGTCTTCACTTGTTACTTAAATAGCATGGCCTCAAGAACAAAATCAGCACAGGATTTGGCCACTGGGCATGTTATTTAATTTCCCTGTGCTTCACATTCAAGGTCTATAAAGTCACATTGTTAAAAAGTCTGATTCAATATGATTTTTATATGTTTCAAATGATATCATAGCTGTGTGAACAGTTTGAACTGTAAGATGCAATTTGAATAATAGTTATCATCGAGATTTTCGTGAAAATTGATGAGTTAATATCCATGCTACATTTTGGACATTATTTAGGCGTACAGTTAAATAATATGTACATAGGTCTGTTTAATAGAATTGAATAAATGGGGATCTTTTGCACCTGATCACACATCAGACTATTCTCATCCTTGCTCAATGCCCAGAAATACAGGTCCTCTTTCAATGGTCTATAGCTTTTTTTTCCCCACCTTAAGACCTTTCCATTAGCTATTCTTCCTACCCATTTAATCCATTTTCTAGATCTTTCTGTGTTTCCTTCTTACTCATCCTTCAGATCTCAGCTTTCCAGAAGGTTTCCCTTGGCCACCTTATGCAAACAAATTACCTACTCCTTTTATCTATGAAGCCACTTATCTATGGTGTCTATGAAACCCAGTCATGTTTTCTTCATCACAAGATTTATTTCTATGTACAATTACCATACTTACTTGTGCATTGTTTTGCTGCCTATCTCTCCCCTATTAGAACATAAGCCTAGTAGGAGAAGCATCTGAACTGTTTTGTTTGCACTAAACCCACTGTGTCTACAGAAGTAACATGTACCTAGTAGGTGTTCAATAAAGATTTGCTGAATAAACGAAGAAACAGCTCTTCTTACTAGCTTCTGATGTGTTGCTGATTCTTACAAAGAGTGTGACCCAGTTCAGCATTCAGAACACTAGGTGATCAGAGACCAAGACTCACTACAAATACTAATGACATCGATTAATGCAACCAGAGATCAAATGAACAGTTTAAGTGACCAGGTTGTAATCTTGACTCATACTATGCTTTTAACTCAAATCCCTGAGTCTTTTTATCTATATGCTACTCTGAGACATAGTTTCCACTTTCTATAATTATGCTGGTCCACACCTGGCTGGAGCCTTTAACTGTTCCCTCCCGCCCATGCCTAGGGCCTTCCAGCAGATTAAAAACAGCACAGCAGCACAGGAACTGCCCCAGGCCCAGTCTCCAACTGCCCTCCTGCATTCTCTTCTCAAGACTTTTCTGTCACAGATCTCTATCTGGCAGGCTTTGTAGTCATATGCTCCCTCCCTCCCCAACCTTTTTAGATATTGCTGTTGAGTGACTAAACCAATCTTAGTTCAGCATTTCACCCAATATATTATCACTCTGCCCTCTACACCCTCCCTGCTATGGCAGGATATGGGTTCAGGCTCAAGAACACAAACAAGTCTTTTCTGAGAGGCAAGAATCCATTCTCTCTCTCTCTCTCTCTCTCTCTCTGTGTGTGTGTGTGTGTGTGTGTGTGTGTGTGTGTGTGTGTCTGTGTGCACTGAACTCAAACATGGGACTTCACATTCTTTTTTTAAAAGATTTTTTTAAAGTTTATTTCTTATGCTATATAACAGAAATTGAGAGGGAAGTGGGAGGTAGAGGGGAAGAGAGGTGAGAGAGACACCTGCAGCAGTGATTCTCCCCTGCAAGTGGAGGACTGGGGCTGAGGGCTTCAACTGAGTTCTTGTGTACTGTAACATAGGCGTTCAACCAGGTGTGCCACCACCCAGCCCCTCACATCTATTCTTAATTAAATCTATCTTATTAAAGTTCACCTACTTTTTCATTATTTCTGAATTTTTATTCTGTCATTCGATGCATTTACTTAACTCATCTCTTCACCCATAGTTGGTAAAGGTGATCAGTGTGTCAGGAATGATCTTATCCAGTAACTGATAAACAATGTTAAACAGATTAAAAGCAGACCTTGGACAGAGCACACACTTTACCACATAGGAACACAGCAGCTTCAGGAATGGTGGAGTGGTGCTACAGTGTCTCTGTCTAATATCAGCTGGGAAAAAAAGATAGCCTGCCAGAAGTGGTCAAATCATAAATCATAAAATCAGATCATCTTCAAACATGTTCCCAGGTGACAATGACCCTCTAATCAGCAATCTCTCAGAATTAGTGGCTCCTGCAATACTATGTAAGCGCAGTGTCACTCAATCTGCTTGTTTCTTCAGATTCATCTGAGAATGTGCTAACTACCTTGCTGAATTTCAGTGTTTATTTTCCCTAGCTCTTGTGCTACACGTATAAGCAGCATGTAATTTAGACTTGGAAATACTCCTGTGAGAGCTGTGACCACCACTGACTTTACTGCCAACTTCCCACCAAGAAAAAATGTGACCAGACTAAAAATAATAATAATAATTCAGGATGGTATGTCTTACTTAAGCTGTCTAAATGAAAGGAGGGACCTCTGGCTAGGATAATCAATGCCTGCTCACTCTTGACAGGCTCTTTCCCACCTCTCAGAGAGCCACAGAAGATCTGGATGGACTCTGCAGCTTATCCTGGTTGGATTTCTGAGGACAGATTGATCATATACCCATATGGCTATAGTTCAAATCAGTGAGTGAAGCAGCAGGATGCCTGAGGAAAAGGTTGTCTTTCTATCAAAGTAAGAACATAGGCAGCTATAAAGTCCAAACTCAAAAATACTACTGCAGTGGCATAGGAAAAAGGAAGCCATTCAGGAAAGTCAGTGGGAACTTTTGATAGCATCCTGCATCATAAAGAAATGTAGACACCCCCCCCCCCAACTCTTCATCTGCACAGTTCCAGCCTTTACATTCATGATTAGTCAACGATTTGTTTGGCTTCAGATGTTAACACTCTTTTCAGCCACCAGGTTCCAGATGCCACCATGATGCCAACAGGACTTCCCTGGACAGACAACCCCACCAATATGACCTGGAGCTCCAATACCCCAGAACCCTGCCCCACTAGGGAAAGAGAGAGAGAGGCTAGGAGTATGGATCCACCCATCAGTGCCCATGTTCAGCAGGGAAGCAATTAAAGAAGCCAGACCTTCCACCTTCTGCACCCCATAATGTCCCTGGGTCCATACTCCCAGAGGGCAAAAGAACAAGAAAGCTGTCAAAGAAGGGGATGGGATATGGAGCTCTGGTGGTGGGAATTGTGTGGCTTTGTATCCCTCTTATCCTATGGTTTTGTCAGTGTTTCTTTTTTATAAATATTTTTTTTTAAAAAAAATGAAGGAAGAATAAGCATGAGGCTTGGTTTTCCTAGAGGAGGTTGAGAAAGTTAACTCAAAATAATTTTCTTGGCCTAAAAGAGCTCCATTCATTCATCTCATCCTTTTCTCTCCTTGTCCATAGTTATTTACTTTGTTGCAATACACCACATCCAGTCCAAGTTTCACCTTATATTTCCCCTCATTGTACTTTATTCTTAAATTCCACCAATGATTCAGATCATGTGCCTTTCTCTTTCTGGCTTATTTCATTCAATACGATACCTTCAAGTTCTGATCAAAACATTGTGAAGGATATGGCCTCATTATTTTTATCAGCTACATAGTTTCCCATTGTACAATGACTTTCTTAGTTATTCATCTATGCTAGGGCATGTGGGTTGCTTCTAAGTTTGGGCTGGGGGAGGGGCCCTCAGATTACAGAAGCGAGTATCTCCCAAACATCTAGACACCTATGATGGAAGATGAGAGGTTATGTCTATGTGTCAGTGACTTGTACTGTAAACCATTAGAGCCCAATAAAATATATTTTAAAATGTTCAAACACACAAAAGTATATGCATCCAGCTGCTGAAAGAATAAAAAAAAACTATTAACTGCAGTATAAATAGTTGGTTTTACATTGACATTTTAATTAAATTTCCCATTTACTAGGCCATACTGATAAATGTTTAGCACATATTTAACAAAAATATTAATAACCTGGGAGTTGGGAGGTAGCACAGTGGGTTAAGCGCACGTGGCGTGAAGCGCAAGGACCAGTGTAAGCATCCTGGTTCGAGCCCCCAGCTCCCCACCTGCAGGGGACTCCTCCTTTCACAAGTGGTGAAGCAGGTCAGCAGGTGTCTGTCTTTCTCTCCCCCTCTATGTCTACCCTATTTCTCTCTCTCCTATCTAACAATGACGACATCAATAACTACAACAACAATAAAAAACAACAAGAGCAACAAAAGGGAAAATAAATGTTAAAAAATTAAAAATATTGGGGGTTCCCGGAAGATGGGGGACTGAGAAGCTGCTAGTGGCTTGAGCTCTGACAACATCTTCTGGAAATGGTAGGATTTTCTGCCTTTAGTAGGCCAGTCAATAAGGGGTCCTAGCGGTGACACTAAGGAGGTGACTATAACTTAATTTGGGTTAAGAAATAGAGTAGAAAAAAAAGGAAAATAATTTTTTTCCTTTTAATTATTAAGCACCCCTCCCCCTTATTCCCCCCCCCATAACCAGTCCCTGGGGACCAGCTTCTAGCAGACTCCCCTGCTGAGCTTCTGTCTTTACCAAATTCCTATCCCACCAGGGAGTATCATTCATTCTAAGTCTATACCCTTTTGAAACCTCTGGCCTTTTTTCTTTCTAAGTAGCCACCCCCCTACCTCACCCTGCATAGCCAATTAAATAATTAAAAATAAATAAATAAATAAATAAACTCTTTCCTTTCACCACTCTTTTATGACTGTTCTTTTTCATTTTTCTCTCTCTCTTTTTTTCTTTTTCTCATTCTTGTCATCCTTTCTTCCTTAATCCTACAGCTTCCAAAGCCACAGGCCCCATCCCCCATACCACCAAACAGTGTGCTTTTTTGAATTCACTGATACACATTTGGGAATTATTTTGGGGAAGAATTCTGACTCAGTGTGGACTCTCACTACGAGTATCTCTGCTCAACTTCCCTTCCTCCTTTAGCCACCCCTAGAATATACAGTGGATAGTAGATATGCATAACTGTCTATTTCAGCTATCCTTGTCTAGTCCTGAGGGTTTTTTGGGTTTTTTTTCTCATTCTTAACAATCAGCTTCCTCTGATCACAAGGTTTGAGGTTATCTGGGACAGGGTTTTTTTTCTTTTACCCTGCTCTATTTTATTATTAATATTAAATATTAAATAAATAAATATTAATATTAAATAATATTAAATAAAGGCATATATCTTCCCCCCTTTAGGTTGATTTTAGGGTATCTTTCATTGCTAGGGTAGTGGGCATCTTATCTATTGTGGGAGGAACTTGTCTCCTTACTCCTACCTCCTCTACAGAATCTCCCCTCCCTCCTCCTCCGAGCTAATTAAAAAAAATTTAATTAAATTAAATTAAAAATAAAGTAATAAAAAAAACCTTTCCTTTCACTGCTCTTTAATTACAGCTCTTTTTCTTATCTTTTCTCTTTTCTCTCACATGTCTCTTTTTTCTTGTTTTTATTTTTTTTTTATCTTGTTATACACTTCTTCCTTTCTTCTTCTTTGCCTTTCTGAATTTGTGAATTATTTTGGGGAAGAAATCTGACTCAGAGTGGACTCTCTATGTGTGTATCTCTGCTCTACTTCCCTTTCCCCTCTTTTTACCCCTAGAATATACAGTAGGTAGTATATTTGCATAAATGTCTATTCTTGCTATCCCTTCTGTCTTTTATCTTTCTTCTTCACTGGGATTTGGTTACTATTTTCTCATGGACTGGAGAAATTCTTTGGCTAACTGGTAGTGATTAAACTGCTTCAATACTTGCTTCAGTTGCTACTGTAATTCCTGAGGTTGGTGAGTGCAATTGTCATAAAGGTATTTAGTACATCATAGTCACAATGAGAAGAAGTAAGGATAAAGAAATGATCCTAAAGGCTGCAAGAGAGAAACAAAAAGTCACATACAAGGGAAAACCCATAAGACTATCTGCAAACTTCTCCACTCAAACTCTAAAAGCCAGAAGAGAATGGCAAGATATCTATCGAGCCCTGAATGAAAAAGGGTTTCAACCAACGATAATATATCCTGCTAGACTTTCCTTCAAACTAGATGGAGGGATGAAAACCTTCTTAGACAAACAACAGTTAAAGGAGGCAACCATCACCAAACCGGCCCCGAAAGAGGTTCTAAAAGACCTCTTATAAAAAAAAAAAAAAACATCACTATAATACTGGCAATATATCAGAGCAAACAAAAAAAAATTTTTTTGAACAATGGCACTACAATACATTAAATCCATAATATCAATAAATGTCAGTGGCTTAAACTCACCCATCAAAAGGCACAGAGTTGGGGGATGGATCAGAAAACATAAACCAACCATATGCTGCTTGCAAGAATCCCATATGTCACAACAAGATAAACACAGACTTAAAGTGAAAGGATGGAAAACTATCATACAGGCCAATGGACCACAAAAAAAGGGCAGGAACAGCCATTCTCATCTCAGACACAATAGATTTTAAATTAAATAAAGTAATAAAAGATAGGCAAGGACATTACATAATGATTAGTGGATCAATCAGCCAAGAAGACTTAACAATCATTAACATCTATGCACCCAATGAGGGACCATCTAAATACGTCAAGCACTTACTGAAAGAATTTCAAAAATACATCAATAGTAATACAATAATAGTGGGAGACTTCTATACCCCACTCTCACACTTAGACAGATCAACAAAGCAGAGAACCAACAAAGATACAAGAGAATTAAATGAAGAGATTGACAGACTAGACCTCTTGGACATTTTCAGAGTCCTTCATCCCAAAAAACTGGAATACACCTTCTTTTCAAATCCACATAACACATACCCAAGGATAGACCACCTGTTAGGACACAAAGATAACATCAATAAATTCAAGAACATTGAAATCATCCCAAGTATCTTCTCAGACCACATTGGAGTAAAACTAACATTTAACAACAAACAGACAATTATTAAAAGTCACAGAATTTGGAAACTAAGCAACATACTCCTTAAGAACCACTGGGTCAGAGATTCACTCAAGCAGGAAATTCAAATGTTCCTGGAAAAAAATGAAAATGAAGACACAAGCTATCAAAATATTTGGGACACAGCTAAAGCAGTACTGAGAGGGAAACTTATAGCCATACAAACACATATTAAACACCAAGAGGAAGCTCAAATGAACGACCTTACTGCATACCTCAAGGACTTAGAGGAAGAGGAACAAAGGAATCCTAAAGCATCCAGAAGGACAAAATCACTAAAGTTAGAGCAGAAATAAACAACATCGAAAATAAAAGAACCATACAAAAGATCAATGAAGCCAAACGTTGGTTCTTTGAAAGATTAAACAAAATTGACAAACCCCTAGCCAGACTCACCAAACAAAAAAGAGAGAAGACTCAAATTAATAGAATCGTAAACGATAGAGGAGATAGCACAACTGACACCATAGAAATCCAGAGAATCCTGTGAAACTTCTATAAAGAACTATATGCCACCAAGCTAGAAAATCTGGAAGAAATGGAACAATTCCTAGAAACCTATGCCCTTCCAAAACTGAACCAAGAAGAACTACAAAATCTAAATGCACCAATCACAGACAAAGAAATTGAAACCGTTATTAAAAACCTCCCCAACAACAAAAGTCCTGGAGCAGATGGCTTCACAAACGAATTCTACAAAACTTTCAGGAAACAGTTAGTACCCATACTTCTGAAGCTTTTCCATAAGATTGAAGAAATAGGAATACTCCCTTCCACCTTCTATGAAGCCAACATCACCCTGATACCAAAAGCTGATAGGGACAGAACAAAAAAGGAAAACTACAGACCAATATCTCTGATGAACATAGATGCCAAAATATTAAACAAGATCTTGGCCAACCGGATACAGCAACATATCAAGAAGATTGTTCATCACGACCAAGTGGGATTCATCCCTGGAATGCAAGGCTGGTTCAACATCCGTAAGTCAATCAATTTCATTCACCACATCAATAAAAGCAAAGCCAAAAATCACATGATTATCTCAATAGATGCAGAGAAAACCTTTGACAAAATCCAACACCCATTCATGCTCAAAACTCTACCAAAAATGGGAATAGATGGGAAATTCCTCAAGATAGTGGAGTCTATATATAGCAAACCTACAGCCAACATCATACTCAATGGACAGAAGCTGAAAGTATTCCCCCTCAGATTGGGTACTAGACAGGGCTGTCCACTGTCACCGTAACTCTTCAAAATAGTGTTGGAAGTTCTTGCCATAGCAATCAGGCAAGAGAAAGGAATCAAAGGAATACAGATTGGAAGGGAAGAAGTCAAGCTCTCACTATTTGCAGATGATATAATAGTATAGAAACACCTAAATAATCCAGCAGAAAACTACTGGAAGTTATTAGGCAATATAGCAAGGTATCAGTCTACAAAATCAATGTACAAAAATCAGTGGTATTTCTTTATGCAAACATTAAATCTGAAGAAGAAGACATCCAGAAATCACTCCCATTTACTGTTTCAGCAAAATCAATCAAATACCTAGGAATAAAGTTGACCAAAGAAGTGAAAGACTTATATACTGAAAACTATGAGTCGCTACTCAAGGAAATAGAAACTGATACCAAGAAATGGAAAGATATCCCATGCTCATGGATTGGAAGAATAAATATCATCAAAATGAATATTCTCCCCAGAGCCATATACAAATTTAATGCAATACCCATCAAAGTTCCACCAAGTTTCTTTAAAAGAATAGAACAAACACTACAATCATTTATCTGGAACCTGAAAACACCTAGAATTGCCAAAACCATCTAGAGGAAAAGAAACAGAAATGGAGGCATCACACTCCCAGACCTTAAAATATATTATAAAGCCATCATCATCAAAAGAGCTGGGACTGGAACAAAAAAAGGCACACAGACCAGTGGAATAGAATTGAAAGCCCAGAAATAAATCCCCAGACCTATGGACATCTAGTCTTTGATAAGGGGGCCGAGAGGATTAAATGGAAAAAGGAGGCTCTCTTCAATAAATGGTGCTGGGAAAACTGGGTTGGAACATGCAGAAGAATGAAATTGAACCACTTTATCTCACCAGAAACAAAAATCAACTCCAAATGGATCAAAGACCTAGATGTCAGACCAGAAACAATCAAATACTTAGAGGAAAACATTGGTAAAACACTTTCCCACCTACACTTCAAGGGCATCTTTGATGAATCAAACCCAATTGCAAGGAAGACTAAAGCAGAAACAAACCAATGGGAATACATCAAATTGAAAAGCTTCTGCACATCCAAAGAAACTATCACACAAACAAAGAGACCCCTCACAGAATGGGAGAAGATATTCACATGCCATATATCAGACAAGAAACTAATCACCAAAATATATAAAGAGCTCAGCAAACTTAGCACCCAAAAAGCAAATGACCCCATCCAAAAATGGGCAGAGGATATGAACAAAACATTCACTACAGAGGAGATCCAAAAGGCTAACAAACATATGAAAAACTGCTCTAAGTCACTGATTGTCAGAGAAATGCAAATTAAGACAACACTAAGATACCACCTCACTCCTGTAGCAGCAACAAATGCTGGAGAGGTTGTGGGGACAGAGGAACCCTTTTACATTGCTGGTGGGAATGTAAATTGGTCCAGCCTCTGTGGAGAGCAGTCTGGAAAACTCTCACAAGGCTAGACATGGACCTTCCATATGATCCAGTAATTCCTCTCCTGGGGTTATACCCCAAGGACTCCATGCATCTTCCTGGGCCAGTGGGGGGTGGGAGTGGGTGAGAGGGATGGGTCACAGTCTTTTGGTGGTGGGAATGGTGTTTATGTACACTCCTAGTAAAATTTAGTCATATAAATCACTAGTTAATTAATACGAGAGGGGGAATATTAATTGTATGTCTCAAAGTTTTTCAAAACACAAACTGAAGCTTTTCAATATATAGGCTGTGTATTTGATATACAGACTCTCTCAAAAGCCTAGACCAAGTAGATCAGAAGCAACCAATAGCACAGCTATATACAAGACACTGGGTATTATACAGCAAACCCTAACAAAAGGACTTTTCAAAGTTAACCCAATTACCAAATAATGTGATGATAACATTAACTATCGATTGTCTTTTTGAACCCTAAGACAGCAGGAACCTCACATCTCCACTATAGAGCCCCTACTTCCCCCAGTCCTGGAACCCTTGGATAGGGCCCACTTTCCCGTATGCATCTCCCAATACATATCAAATAATATTGCATCTGCTGATCACAACCTAACCAACACAACGATTGCCACCTCAACATGCTTCACTTCAGACTGTGTCCAGAGACTTCACGTGTGGAATGACAACCCTTAAGCTTCATTACTCGGGTGAGACCTTTCCTCTCATAGTATACTCTAATTCCATCTCAGGTGGTTCACTTTCTAACAAAGTCCCAAACCTAGATATACACCAGTTTCTGTGAGAGAGAGCATATGTTCACACTTATCCATAAACTACTGCAAAATATATACCTGAAAGCAGAAGTACACTAGAGTTTGCAGTGAGTACCCCCCTAACACTTCCTCTCCACTATTCCAAGCTTTGGGTCCATGATTGCTCAACAATTTGTTTGGCTTTGTATGTTAACTCTCTTTTCAGCTACCAGGTTCCAGATGTCATCAGGATGCCAGCCAGGCTTCCCTGGACTGAAGACCCCACCAATGTGTCCTGGAGCTCAGCTTCCCCAGAGACCCACCCTACTAGGGAAAGAGAGAAGCAGACTGGGAGTATGGAATGACCAGTCAACATCCATGTTCAATGGGGAAGCAATTACAGAAGACAGACCTTCTACCTTCTGCAACCCACAATGACCCTGGGTCCATGCTCCCAGAGGGATAGAGAAAAGCTATCAGGGGAGGGGGTGGGATATGGAGATTGGGTGGTGGGAATTGTGTGGAATTGTACCCCTCCTACCCTATGGTTTTGTTAATTAATCCTTTCTTAAATAAAAATAATAATAAAATAAAAATAAAATAAAATATAAAATATTAATAACCAAATGAAAAGACTAGAATAATCTTCTACTGCTTGATGGATTTAATTGAACAACATTTTTTTTAATGTTATCAGCTAAATGACCATTTGGGGAGAATAGCATAAAAAGTGTGACCTAAGATGTTCATAAAATGATCAAGACAAGAATTTGTATCCCTAAGGTATTTTACAGCCTAATTTACTTCACTTTCCAGAGTACACACAACTTCGTTCTTCACTAAACTTGTAAGATTGTAACACCCAGGGGTTGAGGGTCTGGGCAGTAGTGCAGTGGGTTAATCACACATAGCTAAACACAAGGATGTACTCAAGGACCAGCATAAGGATCCAGATTCAAGCAGGGGTGTCACTTCACAAACGATGAAGCAGGTCTCCAGGTATCTGTCTTTCTCTCCCCCTCTCTGTCTTCCCCTCCTTTCTCCGTTTCTCTCTGTCCTATCCAACAATGACTACATCAAATAACAACAACAATAAAACAACAAGGGCAATAAAAGGGAATAATAAAAAGAAAGAAAAAAAGAAAGAGCATCACAGGAATGGGGGAAGCTCCAGTTCCGTCTTAGATCTCCATTTCTTTGTCTCTCTCTCTGAGGTAAAAACAAAAAAAAAATTTTAAAGTAAATTAAGCAGCAGTGAGACAGTGATTTGAGGTAGTACACTGCCAAAAAATAGAGGGAGAAGGACTAGAGCCACCTATATTCTAAATTGTTTAGGGAAAAAAAATAGCAGTAGAATTTTGTTGAGGAATCGACTTTTCTTTACTAGCTGAAAATAAATAAGCAGGGACCTTTTGAACAACACAAACAGCATAATTACAAAGGGCATGACTTCAAGTCATTTTCTTTAAAAAAAATACTTTAATTCATTCATATAATGAATACTTAATAGGCATTGAATCTGTGCAAAATCCTGCAGTAGATATTTTGAGGAATGTGCTGCAGCATATAAGAAGTCATTTGGGTGGGGGTAAATAGCATAATGGTTATGCAAAGAGACTCCATGCCTAATGCTCCAAAGTCCCAGGTTCAATTTACCACACCACCATAAACCAGAGCTGAGCTGTGCTCTGGTAAAAAGAGAGAAAGAGGGAGTGAGAGAGAGTAATTACTCAATCTCTTCAGGAACATGCACTGCTCCTGCAGAGGTATGATAAGTCTGCACATCTGCAGCAGTGTATGAATTTCATCTGGTAGCATAATATTATACAAGAAATTCATACAGCTGTTGTCTACTGCTGTAGGATCAATCCTTTATTTTAAAGAGGCTTCTTTGGCCTTTCAGAATTTTGTCTGAATTTGAGGGATATGATAACCAAAAAAGAGAAACCACAGTGGCTAAGCTAAGCCATTAAAACAGGAAGAGTGGTGAGAGATCACTGAAGATCTTAGGAAGTGGGGTTTGGTAGCTGACTCTGACTGAGTAACAAGGTGTGGGTAATCTATCTATGCACCTTCTTGGCAGAACTTCAATACTACCATATTTGACTGATTTTCACAGACACACCGTGACTGAGTTGCTATGACAGGAACTTTATTTTGTGCCTCCTCACCTCTTTGAAGCAACTGTTCTCAAACTATAAAACTATTTGGGGTGAGTGTTCAAGTTCTTGATTGTGTCTTAAATGATTATTTTTTTAAGCAGGAACTCAGATGAATGAATATATGAGGAAGTCAACCTTCAGTGTCTGCTGCAATTTTACTTTACAGCCCATGCCAGACCACTGCATTCCAGAATTTTTCAGAATCTCATCCCAAGAGATATCTTGAACTCACTCTGACCCCTAGCCAAGGGCGCCATTAAGACTTTGTGAGAACTACGGTGGTTATTGTTGAGAGGATGGGGCCACAGACCTTTGTTGTTGGGTATTGTATGAAACTGTGTTCTATAATATTACAATCCTGTAAACCACTATTAGTCACAATAAACAACCACAATAGATAAATAGATACTGGGATCTGTGTCACAGCTGAGTCCACATTATTTCTACAGCAAGTCCTTGGCAATTCTGAACGAGGATAGGGAGAATGGAGAGGCTGAGAGCTCTACAGTTAAGACTTTACATTATTCTCCAAAAGCTGGTTCTGGGAGTGCAAATTGCCTTGAGCCGGAATAGTCTAGCCCAAGCCAATAAGTAACCCTAGATGACCAAAAGGACATCACACCACCCTTCCCTCCACTAAAACTATGTGATTTTTTTAAAGCTAGAAAGTAAATTAATTGCTCACAAAAGTCCAAGCTACTTTAACAGTTTGTGGTTTTGTTGAAGTTTTCTTAATAATTCTGACAAATGCCCAAAATTTCCTCAAGACAGAGAGAACTGCAACCATGCCTTGTTACACTGGTTGTATTCACACTTGCTAATGATTAACTCCCTTTGACACTGTAGCTTTGTTGATGGCAGAGTTGAACAAACAGCTTCAGGGGGCCCAGAAATGACTTACACTAGACTGGGCCAACTGACTTGGAAGAGCTCCAGTGCTATTTCCCTAGTTTAGACTTGTCCTAAGGGGCATTTCCATTTGGGGACCTGAAGTTCTGGAATTCCTTCCTCTTCCTGGTTCAAAAAAACTAATTTATTGACCTTCAGGGCACAGTGTAAGACATCTGCTAAAGTTACCATTTCCTTGACCTGTACAGAGTATTCTGTTGAGTAAAAAATGGTCTACCTTTTTTAATTCCGTGGTTTATATTTACAGTGCATACACATCCTGACTCTAGTCTAAATTAGGTATCTTTTTGTGTACCCTGTTAACAAAAGCACCTTGATACTTTGTGCTAAATCGGTTTCCTTTGGTGATCATATCAGTGTCTTCCTCCCTGAGTGTGAGAAAGCTTTGGAAAAACAACCAAGAATCACTCCATTACTGTACAAGGGTAGGAAAAGAAAATTTATTGAACAGCTAATTTTTGTGCTTTTCGAGAAGAAAAAAAAATGGCCCCCAAGAACGTGAGAAAATTCCTGCATTCAAGCCAAACGGTTGGTCTGTGAACACAGCTTAATAAGCTCATGCTCACCTTGTATAAACAAGCTCTGGAACCAAGGACAAGAAACAGATGCTGAGAAAACTCCCACTCTGTTCCTACTCAGGCGGGTAGCTGACAGTGAGGTCCTTGCTGGGCAGCTCTGAGATTGAGAAAAAGAGACTAAAGGTGACATGTCCCCCACTCTGAAATGAGCAACCCCTGGGTAACACTTAATATTGCTTCATCTCTAATTTTCTATCACCAGCCCTTGCCACACTGGAAGATATGGGATTTAAACTGTAAGAGCCCTGGGGTAAGATGCCTGTCTATTGTCCTTCTGTTTGCTGGAAAAAATAAATAAAGATGGAAGCTTACACAAGGGGTGGCAAACTAACTCCTAACTCCATTTTATCAGGAACAAGTTTCCACAACTTAAAAAAAAAAAAAAGTATTCCAAAATGAGATATTTTTTTCAGCATATCCAGATCATAAAATGAAAATAATTCTAATTTGTTTATATAAAATGTCAACATGCCCAGGGGTTATGATAAATTGAGATCTAGGTTTCATGTGGGATTTGAGTCTGCACAGCCTACAATCATGCTAGGCTGTCTGCTATGTCTTTAATAGAGACAGTGTCCTCAGACCTTTCAAAGCCAGTATAAATGAAAATCATAGGCAGAAGATTGAGCTGTTTGATCAAGAATCATGTAAGTGTACAGCTCCAGTGATCATCTTGCTGGAAAAAAATAATATATACTAGCAATTACAATAAATATTAACTTACTTAAAAGGTGAAAAATATTGCCCCAGTGAGACATTTTCTTTTATATTTCAGGCTGTTTTGGTCTGCCCATAACATTTTTCTTTTCTTTTTTTTTTTAGTCTTTATTTATTCCCTGTTGTTGCCCTTGCTGTCTTATTGTTATAGTTATTATTGTTGTTGTTATTGATGTCATTGTTGTTGGATAAGACAGAGAGAAATGGAGAGAGGAGGGGAAGACAGAGAGGGGATGAAAAAGACACCTGCAGACCTGCTTCACCACTTGTGGTGCGACTTCCCTGCAGGTGGGGAGCGGGGGGCTCGAACCAGGATCCTCATGCCTGGTCCTTGCCACATGCAGTTAACCCATGCACTACCGCCTGACTCCCCATTTTTATTTTCTAAAGCAGCTGCAAAGACTGGGTACAATCTATAGATAGAGGGTATGCCTACCTGGCACCTGCCCAGATCTGTACCATCAGATTGGTTCTCGTGGGCACTCTTAATTACATCAGAATCATCCAGTAAAAAAAAAAAAAAAAAAGACATTTCTTCTGTCTCCTGTGGTTTTTGCTGATCGAATGAAAAATAGTGTCAGGTCCTTCTAAAACAGCTTATCCTAAACCCTATAGCCATTTGCAGTGGTGAGGAAAGATGTGAAGCTAACAGTCATCTTACAGAGGTGCTTCAACATTTTTATTTATTTATTTATTTATTTATTTATTTATTTATTTATTTATTTTTGATAGTGTACATAAGCACCATTCCCACCACCAAAAGACTGTGTCCTGTACCCTCCCCTTCAACATTTTTTGTTGCTGTTGTTCTGTTTTCTTTTTTATTCAGAGTACTACTCAGTTCTGGGTGACGATGGAGTCAGGCACTCAATATTGGACCCCTAGAGTCTCATGCAAAAACAGCTTACCTTGCAATCTCCCATCCCCTTCTTCAGCTATTTATGTTCTGCTCTGAATAGCGAGTTTTACAGGGGTTCTGACTTGAGAACCCGGTTTGGGCTGTAAAGGGAAAACAAAACTAGGAAAAAAATTATTTGAAAGAAAAAAAATAATCATATACAAAAAAAAGTTCACAGTTGTTTCGTTAGCTAAGACTGTCACACCACAGACATGGAGATTTCAACAACAAACATCTATTTCCTTATAGTCTGAAGGATAAAATTCCAAGATCAGGATATCGGCATGGTGTTTTGTTTTGTTTTGTTTTTTTCCTGAGGTCTCTGTCCTTGGCTTGTAGGTGGCCATCTGCCTGTATCCTCACATAGTTTCCCCTTTGTATCTTCTTATTTATTCTTGTAGGTCTTTGCTAGGGCTGCATACCTGCAAAATTTCACTGCTCCTAGCAGACTCTTTTTTTTTTTTTTTTTTTGTCTTCTTTTTGTCCAAAGAAGGGGAAGACTGAGAAGGAAAGAGAAAGAGAAGGATAACCACCACAACAGCGCTCCAACACTAATGAAGCTTCTACCTTGCAAGATTCTCTTAAGAAGTAGCCAGAGACCCAAACCCAGATCCCAGCACATGGTGAAACACATGGGATCTAATAGGTTATCACTTCCCACCCAACTCCATCTTTTTTTATGAGGACATTGAGTTGGCACTCACTCTAGTGGCCACATTTTAATTTAATCATCTCTTGAAGAGCCAGTTTCTAATTACAATCATATTTTTGAAGCACTGGGGTAAGTACATCATTATATGAATTAGAGACAACTCACTCTACCCCCAAACAGAAGTTAAACATACTTATTTGTAGGAGATTATTGCAAAAAAAGAGAAGGTTCCTGATGCTACCATGATGTCAACCATACTTCCCTGGGCAGACAACCCCACCGATGTATCCTGGAGCCCGGCTTTCCCAGAGCCCTGCCCCACTAGGGAAAGAGAGAGACAGGCTGGGAGACCTGTCAATGCCCACGTTCAGTGGAGAAGCAATTACAGAAGCCACACCTTCTACCTTCTGCATCCCATAATGTTCCTGGGTCCATATTTCCAGAGGGTTAAAGAATAAAAAAGCTATCAGGGGAGAGGATGGGATGTAGAGTTCTGGTGGTGGGAATTATGTGGAATTGTACCCCTCTTACCCTATGGTCTTATCAATATTTACAGATAAAAAATATAAAAAATATAAAATAAAGATAAAATAATTATAAATAAAAATATAAAATAAAAATAAAATAAAGATAAAATAATTATAAAAAAAGAGAGAGAATCATAAGCACATAAACCTGAAGTGCTAAATGTGACTTCTTTAGGATGATTATATCTGTCATGAGTGGAGTTTAAATTTCCCTAGAGAACGTTCTCCTAGCCCAGTTTAACCTCCCCTGACAAGGGAAATTTCACTACTGCAGATTTGGGTTTCTCAAAAAAACATGCACTAAAAGTACTTCTTACCGAAATTTACTTTTCTACGTTTGACAAAACCATTCCCACAAGACTTCAGAAAACAAGTGACCTCTCCTAAGCACCACCAAGTTGCAGACACTAAGGTGATGTTATCCTGACTTCCTGGGCAGATGACCTCACCAATGTGTCCCAGAACCCCACCTCTCCAAAGACCTATCCTATTTGGGAAAAATAGAAACAGGCTGGGGGTATGGATGTACCTGCTAACATCCATGTCCAGTGGAGAAGCAATTAAAGAAGTCAGACTTTCCACCTTCTACACTCCATAAAGAATTTTGGTCCATACTCCCAGAGGGATAAAGAATAAGGAAGGTTCCAGTGGAGGGAATGGGACACAGAACTCTGGAAGTGGGAAATCTATAGAGTTGTACCTCTGTTATCTTACAATCTTGTTAATCATTAAAAGAAAGGAAGAAAGAAATGTTAAAAAATAATAATAAAATAAAATTTCCCTGGACTTGAAAGGGAAAAATTCAGAAATCTTCTCTGCTCTCCATATCCCCTCCAAAATTGACATTAAATTAATCCCTGAATTAATGTTAAAGAGCTTCTGAACTAAACAGGACCATTAAGCATCATGCTCTCTCTTCTCTCTAGGTAAAGGAAGTAAGGGCTTGCGAATCTATATATCCAGCAAGAAACATTTACGGCACTTAGCATAGGACGTGGCATAAGGAAAGCCTCCTCTCAGTAAAGGTTCGTTGTATCATTAATATCTGATTTGAAAGAAATATAGGTTTTATAATTGTAAATATGCAGAAATAAAACTTTTTAAGAATTCAGAAAATGTATGTGTTCTCCAGGTAAGAGGATCAAAGTGCATATCAGTCTTCTTTCACCCTTCCCTTTTTGCTAGGAATTTATTAAAGAACCATGTGCCAACATCTACCAAATTCCAGCAACACAGAAAACAGTGACCACAATCTGGGGGAAGACAGATGTAAAAGTACATAGCTAACCAAGTTGCAGACAAAGCTTTAAAGTCAATGTGACAGTCATTTCTTTTTTGTTTTTTCTTTTTATTTTTAAAAAGGAAACATTAACAAAACCATAGGATAAGAGGGATACAACTCCACACAATTCCTACCACCAGAGCTCCATATCCCATCCCCTCCCCTAGTAGCTTTCCTATTCTTTATCCCTCTGGGAGTATGGACCCAAGGTCATTGTGGGATGGGCATTGACAGTTAGATCCATACTCCCAGCCTGCCTTTCTCTTTCCCTAGTAGGGTGGGGCTCTGTGGAATTGGAGTTCCAGGACACATTGGTGGGGTTGTCTGTCCAGGGAATTCCTGTTGGCATCATGATAGCATGTGGAACCTGGTGGCCGACTAATGAGGCTGAAGAGTTGACATTCCGTGCCTGACGTCTCTGGACACAGTCTGAAGTGAAGCATGCTGAGGTGGTACTCATCGCATTGATTAGGTTGGGATCAGCAGATGGAATATCATTTGGTATGAATTAAGAGAGGCATGCAGGAAAGTGAACCCCACCCTAGAGGTTCCAGAACTGGGGGAAATATATAGATTTTCTCTATAGAGAAAGCAGGAGGTTCCTGCTGTCTTAGGGTTTAAGAAGGCAATAGATAGTTATTGCTGTAATCAAATTATTTGACAATTGGGTTAACAAATCCCTTTGTTAGGATTTGCTGTATTATTTTATTTTAATGAAAAAATGAGAGAGAGAGAATAAAATAGCGCTTACCTGGGAAGTTTATAACAATATATAGGTTCATATTAACAACAAAAAAAAAAAAGACCTCAAGTAAACAATATAAAGTTACATTTTAGTAACTGAAAGGGAGGAGTAAGTAGACCTAAAAGTCAACATAAAAGGTAGGAAGGGACACAGAACTTTAGTGTTTTGTCTGGTGTGTAATTACACCTCTGTAATTTTATAATCTTGAAGACACTGTTGTATCACTAATAAAAGGTAAAATAATTTAAAATCAAAAATAAAGCAAATAAGGGTTAACATAAGAGTGAGATAATGAACACCACAGGTAAATAGATAAATATTAAAACTGATTCTGGCTCACTAAGGGAAATAAAGAAATTCATAATAAATAAAGAAAAGAGTTAGGGGGCTAAGTTGTAGCTCACCAGGTTGAGTGCAAATTTTACTGTGTTGAAGGACACTGGTTCAAGCCCTTGGTATCAACCTGTAAGGGAAAAACTTTGCAAGTGGTGAAGCAGGTGTCTCTCTGTCTGCAGGTGTTTCTTTGTCTCTCTGTCTCTCTCTTTTTCTGTCTCCCCCTTCCCTGTTAATTTCTGGTTGGTTGTCCAATAAATAAAGATATTAAAAATTATATAAAAAGGAAAAATAGTCAGAAACAAGAAGCAAAACTACAATTGGTAGAGAAATGTAAAGAATCATAAGAACACCCATTATGAACACCCATATGCAAATTTCCCACCTAGAAAAAGTGGACACTATCTCAGACTTTATAGTCTTCCAAAACTGAACCAGAAATTCTGAACAGTTCAACTATAGGTGTAGAAATCTAATTAGTAATAAAAAATCTTCCCCCCCTGAAAAAAAAAAACCCTCAGTACCAGATGACTTCAGTAGTAAATTCTACAAAGCTTTTGAAGAATAACTAACATACCCACCCAAGGGGAAAAAACTGAAAGAGAATGTTTTATTCACATTTGCTAAGGAGTAGAAGTAACCTGAATACCCATGGGCAGACAACTGGATGAAGAAATTATGGGACATTAGTCAATGGAATGCTACACTGCAATGAAAAAAGATGCTATTGTGTCCTTCAGGCAAAATAGATGGATGTAACTATACTTAGTGAAGGAAGTGAAAAACAAATACCAAGTGTTTTGCTCATTATGTGGAATACAGGGAATTGAAACTCATGAATTTGGAAAAGAGAGAAAAGAAGGAAGGAAGAAAGGAAGGAAGGAAGGAAAGAAGGAAGGAAGAAAGGGAGGGAGGAAGGAAGAAAAAAAGAAAGGAAGAAATAAGTAAAAACTTAGCAACCAAACTTGGAGAAGTTATGACAATAATGGTGGTCATGGGAAAGTCACAGAATTTTTGGTGGCGGTTTGTGGTGTGGAACGATATCCCTGTTATCTCATAATATTGTAAGCCAGTATTAAATGACTAATAAAAATGTGAAAAATAAATTGAAGGGGTGAACTTGTATACACCCCTAAATATATTCTCCAAGGCCAATATCACTCAGATTCCCAAAGCAGAAAAGGGGAGCAAAAAAGGAAACTATGGACCAATATACCTATTGGATATTGATGCCACAATCCTCCATGAGATTTTGGCCAATCAAATCCAACAACATATCAAAAGAAAAGTTCAATGTGACCAAGTGAAATTTATCCCAGAGATGCAGAGATAATTCAACATATGCAAATCAATCAATGTAATAAACCATATCAACCGCAATAATAAAAAAAAATAAAAGCACATAATCATTACAAATAAATGTTGGAAAAGCATTTAATAAGATAACTGTTTATGTAAAACTGTCAATTAATTAGAGTAAAAGGGACACAATATAATAAAAACCACATATGATAAACATACAGTTAAAATAATAATCAACATTAAAAAGATGAAAGTTTTTTTCCCTAAAATCTGGAACAAGACAAACACATGCATTCTCACTAGTACTGTTCAACACAGTTCTGGAAATTCTAGTCAGAGCAGTCAAATAAGAAAAATATAAGAGGAATCCAAATTGGTAAACAATTAAAACTGTTACTATTTTCAGATGATATGATAATATACATTGAAATCTTGAACAACTCACAAAAATACCACCAGAAAAAAAATAATAGAATCAATGTAAGGGCAGAATACAATATTAATACACATAAACCTGCTGCATGCTTTTATTAGTGATTTAATAATGATTGACAATATTGTAAGTTAACAGGGGTACAAGTCCCACCACCAGAATTCCATATCCCATCCCCTCCATTGGAAACTTTCCTATTATTTTTCCCCTCTAGGAGTATGGACCAAAGATTTTTATGCAGTGCAGAAGGTGGGGTGTCTCGTTTCTATAACTGCTTATTTGCTGGACATGAGCAGGTGGATTCATACCCACAGCCTGTTCTCTTTCACAAGTGGGGCAGGGCTCTGAAAAGCTAGGGTTCCAGGACACATCGGTGAGGTCATCTGCCCTGGGAAGTCAGGTTGGCAACATGCTAGATCAGCAACTTGGTGGCTAAAAAACATTAAGATATAAAGGAAGGGGAGTTGGGCGGTAGCACAGCGGGTTAAGCGCATGTGGCGCAGAGCACAAGGACCGGAGTAAGGATCCCGGTTCCAGTCCCCGGCTCCCCACCTGCAGGGGAATTGCTTCACAGGCAGTGAAGAAGGTCTGCAGGTGTCTGTCTTTCTCTCCCCCTCTCTGTCTTCCCCTCCTCTCTCCATTTCTCTCTGTCCTATCCAACAATAATGACATCAATAACAACAATAATAACTACAACAATAAAGCAACAAGGGCAACAAAAAGGAATAAATAAATAAATATTTTTTTAAAAAAAAGATATAAAGGAAACAAATTGTTTAATAACCAGGAGCCTAAAGGTAAGAACATAGCAGATGAGATTTTGGGTCTTTATGTTGCAAGAAGCTAGGAAGTCTATTTGGTGTATTTTTATTCATAGTCAGAGGAAAGTGAATCAAGTCCCACTTATAGTCACACCAAAAAGATAAAATACCATGTAGTAAATCTAACAAAGGAGGCAAAAGACATTTACAATGGAAATTGTAAGACATTCTTTAAAAAGAAAGAAAAGGTGGGGAGTGGAGCCAGGATGGCAACTTGCAAGCAGCAGCTGGCGTGAGCTTCAACAAATAGCAGCTTGTGACCGGAGATTCTCTGGATAGGGATCCAGATGCTAACATGATGCCAACCAGACTTCCCTGAACAGACAACCCCACCAATGTGTCCTGGAGCGCTGCTCCCCAGAGCCCTTCCCCACTAGGGAAAGAGAAAAACAGGCTGGGAGTATGGATCAACCTGTCAATGCCCATGTTCAGAGCGGGGAAGCAATTACAGAAGCCAGACTTTCCACCTTCTGCATCCCACAATGACCTTGGGTCCATACTCCCAGAGGATTAAAGAATAAGAAAACTATCAGGGGAGGGGATGGAATACAGAATTCTAGTGGTAGGAATTATGTGAAGTTTGCCCCTCTTATCCTATGGTTTAGTCAATGTTTCCTTTTTATAAATAAAAAAATTTAAGAAAAAAGAAAGAAAAGAAGATGCAAATAAATGGACAGTTATTTGTGTTTATGGATGAGAATAAACATTGCTAAAATGGTCATATTTACTAAAGCAATTTGTAGATTCAGTGCAATTAGTATCAAAAGCCCAATGGCACTCTTCAAGGAAATACTTGTCTGGAACCACAATAGAGCAAAGCAACCCCAACAGAATAAAAGAAGGATGGAGGAATTATGCTCTCTGATTTCAAACTATACCACAAAGCAATATTAACGAAAACAGTGTAATGTTGAAATAAAAGCAGTCATTCAGACCAATGCTATAGAAATAAAACCTGCCCTTATATTTCCTTTAGACTCTATAGTTTTCCAGAGTTCTTCCTAATTTGTGAGAATTGGTTACAACAGCAGTAGTAAGCCAGAACACCTACTTTTCTCAGTAGTTGGCACATTGAGAGACAAAAAAGGAGAAGGGGAGCCAGGCAACAGGTTAAGCGCATAAGGACCAGAGTAAGGATCTGGTTCGAGCCCCAGCTCCCCACCTGCAGGGAAGGTTGCTTCACAGGCAGTGAAGCAGGTCTGCAGGTGTCTATCTTTCTCTCCCCCCTCTGTCTTCCCCTTCTCTCTCGATTTCTTTCTGTCCTATCTAATAACAATAATACTAATAACAACAAGGGGAACAAAAGGAGAAAAATAGCCTCCAGGAGCAGTGGATTCATAGTGCAAGCACTGAGCCCCAGCAATAATGCTAGAGGCAAAAGAAGAAGAAGGAGAAAGAGGAGGAGGAGGAGAAGAACCATAAAGTTGAGCAATATAATTAGCAATTTTTATCTAATGACCATGTGTGCAGTCCTGCACTCAATTCTAAAACCTGCATCATTTTAATCACACATGAACTGTCTACATACATTCAAGTAATATGGTAACAGAAAATAAGTTAAGTCAGTACTGGAGAGTTGAAATCATTTTTGCCTTCTGAAAGAGCAGGTGCCCACATGTGAGAAGAAATTGGCTGAGAACTTTCTGACCCATTAATCAGCTAGAGACAGCATTTTTCTTCTTTGTGCTTAGGAGCATGTAGAGTTCACTAGTTAGCCACAAATAAACAACTACATCCAGGCTCTTATCTTTATGGATTTTGGACGACTCTTAAAGGAATTAAAATTTTCAAGGACACATAAATTCTACTGTCATTTCGAAGTAAGCACTCATGCTGGAGTCACTGTCATCATTACTAGCAGGAGAATTATTCTTAAAGTATCAGTCTTCAGAAGCAAGAAGGTTTTTTTTTCCTGGCATTGCTGATCAACCCTGAGGCTTCATAAGTAAATACACACAAAGTTAACATGCTTAAATAAATTTTTTATGAATCAGATCATGCATTTTATATGACTCTCACAAAAGGAAGTAGGTTAACAAGTATAACGCATTGAGCATCTGTGGGGGGATAAGGTTGTTTTCTGAAAATAACAATCATCTTTCCTAACTAATATTCCAACATTAAACATGAGTCAAAAATACAATAACGTTAAGAGAAGGAACTGGTATTGTGCAATGCCTTTTCCTCTCTTTTCAATTGCATCACCCACACCATTACCTCTTCGAGGCATGGACTGGGTTAATATTCTGGGGCATAATTCTACTTGTAGATTTCCAGCTTGTAAAACTACTAGATAATAGTTTTATTAAAAGGAGAGCAAACTCTTGGTGATTTCTGCAACTTATTGTGTCTCCTGGCCCCCAGTGAGGGGAGAAATGTTTAGAATTGAATCCATTTGGAAGGAGAAATGTTTGCCCAGTGAAGCATAAAGTGTGCCCCCGGCTATCTGGGAGAAAGGTCACTGTGCCAGGGTTTCCATTTCATCAACTGTGCACTGTCACGGCATTTCCTGGAGGGATTATGTAATGTATTTGGACAAAGACTACCCCGGTTGCCCACTCTTAGTGAAAAGTGAGCTTTGGAAGGAACAGTTAAGGCATAAATAGACAGTTCCTCAGGGCAGCTTTGCAGATAGAACCACACAGTCTCGTGACCCATAAAATTCTTTAAGTTCTTTTTTTAAAAAAATTTTTCAAAGATATTTGTTTATTTATTATTGGATAGAGACAGAGAGAAATGGAGAGGAGACGGGGAGATACAGAGAGAGAGAGAGAGACTTGCAGCCCTGCTTCACCACTTGTGAAGCTTTCCCCCTGCAGGTGAGGACCAGGGGCTTGAATCTATGTCCTTGCTCACTGTAATGTGGGCACTTAACCACATGCGCCACCACCTGGCCCCAATACTTTAAGTTCTAACCAGCTCTAACCACAGAGCAGAGTCAAAATCAGTTCTGACAGCAGGAGCTATCGCTGCCAGCAGACATCACGTGACCGGTTCCAAATTTCTGTTTAATTCTCTCCCTTCTTCATATTGTTTATTCTCTAACTGGATTGGTATTTTCAGTATTCCGAATCTAGAAGTGTCTGTTGATTTGCATGGCTGCCTTAAAGAGCTAGAATGATGCTTTCTCAGAGGCAAGAAAATAAAAGGTGTTAGCTAAATTCAAATTCCTTGTGCCAATCTTTCAGATGAAAAATGTGGTGTTGGGAGTCGGGCGGTAGCGCAGCAGGTTAAGCGCAGGTGGAGCAAAGCGCAAGGACTGGCATAAGGATTCTGGTTTGAGCCCTGGGCTCCCCACCTGCAGGGGAGTGTCTTCACAGGCGGTGAAGCAGGTCTGCGGGTGTCTATCTGTCTTCCCCTCCTCTCTCCATGTCTCTCTGTCCTATCCAACAATGACAACATCGATAAAAACAATAATTACAACAATAAAAAGGAAAAATGTGGTGTTATAATTGCCTTTTCTTAAAAAAAAAAAAAAAAGAAGAAGAAGAAGGAAGGAAGGAAGGAAGAAGGAAGGAAAGAAAAAAATTTTAAAAAGCTTTTTCCCTTGTTTGAGAGATTATTCTAGACAGTAACTAAAGAGCTGCTTAGAAACTAATTCCTTGATTTTCAGGGACAGAGCTGTTAGAAGCAAAATCATGAATTAATTATACCTGGTAAATGTTTCACAGACACACAGAAGCACATTTCTACTGGGGAACTGACATCATAAGCCAGGACATGTTAATGGACATCTCCTTTTGAGAGATTGCTGCCGAGAGAGAAACAAAGGTTTTACCCCTTCACATTCTACAGAGCCCAGCTGCAGACACTTTTCCTGCTCAGCCTGATCTGCAGCCTACCAACTGTCTTCTGCAGTATATCCTCAATGTCACTGCCTACTACCGTCTTCATGACTTTCAATCCTCCACACAGCTTTGAGAAACTTAGTCACATCCCACTAACCTAGACATCAAGACTTAGTCCCTTCTTCAAAAAATTGGGTTCACACATTTGACAAAAAATATTACAGCATAAATACAGCACCGAAGTCCCCAAAGGGCTCCCTAACCCTTCCAATTCTTTCTTTTGCTTCTTCTCTGGTCCTACCACTCTTCTCTCTCAGACATTATCCTCCACTCCATCTCCAATAAGGCAATAGAGAAAAGGAAGGTGTACAGTGCCCCACCAATCATGTTTCAGTCCCACTTACCTCACACTATCACCTCTTAGGCTAACCCAAATCTTTGTCCATTCTCCGTTTCTCTCTCTATCTCTCTCTCTCTCTCTCTCTCTCTCTCTCCCTTTCTCTCTCTCCCTTTCTCTCTCTCCCTTTCACTCTCTCTCTTTCTCTCCTCTGTCTCCTCTCTCCCTCCCTCCATCTTTCACTCTCTTTCTGAATTCCTTGAGACTGTTTGCTGCCCAACTCACACTACCTTGTCCCCCGTTATATTCCGATCTCACCCCCTTCCACCGGCTCTCTCCTTCTTGTATTTTAATGTGTTAGTGGACTACCACAAGATACTCTCCCAGACAATTCTTTTCAAATTAAAAATTGGTGGAATGAACTGTGGAGGAACTAAGTAATGGAGCAAAACAATTTAAAACATTTTTCAAGCAAAACACATGCAGATGTATTATAGATTAATAGTGAGATTTCAAAGAATTCTAACATCTGTAGAAGGGAGCTTCTGGCAGCACTAGTTGATCTCTACTAATACTTTCTTGCTTTCCTCTACCAGAGGGATGAGCAGAGACACAGGAAAACACCTGCCAAAATCTCACAGTTAATTTATTTTCTATTTCTTTATCATCAATAGAGTGCCTACTGTGTGCCATGACACTGATACCAAATGGGATCTGTGAATGTAAACACAATTTAAATACTGTTCCTACCTTCAAGCAGCTCACATCACAATTAAAGAGCAAGGTAGCTAAGTAGTTATAATACAACATAATAGCTTTTATAGTAAATTCATGTGTAAAATGTCATGGTATCCTATATAAAGTTGACCATTTTGCATAGAATCAAAGAAAAGTTCAAAATGTAGCAATATGGCTGCATTCCTTATGTTGTATGGATTATTTTTTTCTACTATATTTTCTATGATCAACAAGGCCTGCCTTAGGCATTACACTTCTGTGTGTAATTAATTTTCTTTGCATAGTAGCAAATGCATACAGAACTTAAATGTATGGTTTTGATGCTTGAAATGATAATGGCTAAACACATTGCTATGGGTTAAATTTAGTTCCTGCCCACTCTCAAAAAGATATGCTCAGGTCCTTTTTTTTTTTTTTTTTTTTTGCCCCGATTCCTCCAAACATAGTAACTCTGTGTGAATGAAGGTTCTCAAGCAGTGGAACAATCCTGTTCTGTTCTATCTTGTCTTTCTCTCCTCCTAAAAGAAGACTCTACTGTGAACAGAGAAGTCACACAAGCACAGAAGCCCAGTGATAATCCTAGTGACATAAGCATGCTCAAGACAGACCCCAGTTCTTCAGACAATGCTCTTGTTTTTAAAGTGCCCCTAACTCAGTAATACTTGGACCCCAGGGGCTAGGGGGAGGGCAATTTAGGGGCTGGTAAAACAGCTCATGTGGATAGTGTGCTGCTTTGCCACATGAACAACCCAGGTTTGAGATCGGCCCTCACTTCACTGATGGAAGTCTTGGTGTTTAGGTTTCTTTCACTTCTCTCTCTGCTTGTCTCTACCTAAAATGAAGGAAGGAAGAAAGATACGAAAGAAGAGAAAAAACAGAAAGAAAAAGACAGGTAGAAGTTTAGACATAACCATACACGGGTAACATGATGTGAAGAGATATAAGAGAAGACAGACTTATGACTGGAACAGTGCATCAACAATGAAAGATTTTCCCAGAGTTGTCAGAGAGTGTTGTCCAGCTTGGTTTTGACTTCCAGACTCCAGAAGTATGAGGCAATAAATTCCTGTTATTTTAGGCCATTCAGGTTTTTTGATACCTATTAGGACAGTCCTAGGAAATACATACATGTTTTCTATTTCAATATCAGGCAATGACCTCTTTTTCCAATAAAAAAAAACCCTCAAAATTTGCCTTCTTTGTGATATTCTGTACTTGAAGTGAGCCTCAAAGTAACTTTCTCTATTTCAGTTGGTCTCAAAGCTCCATCGTTGATCAGAAGCGTGACTGACCGTAGGATGAATTATTTTTAGAAACTCAAATATTCTGGCCCCATTTTAGCACTACAAATAAAAAACTGAGCAAGTCTCCCAGAGAATCCCAGCTTCAGAACTACTGCACTCCTCTCCTGTCCACCAATCTCAATTTGCTTCTGTAGCCTATTCTAATATATATAATATATAACATATATATTAGTGTTTTACAACATTATAAAGAAGTATAGTTCCACACCACTCCCACCACCAAAGTTCTCAGCCCCCCACACCCCGCCAACAATAATCACTATAATTCTCTGAGGTTATAGGTCTGATGTGACTATATTTTTCCTTTTTTCAAGTTTATGAGCTTTAATTCGCTATGTTCCACTTCTGAGTGCAATCATCCTATAGTTGTCCTTCATTCTTTTATTTATTTATTTATTATTTATTTATTATTTTATTTTTTCACCTGCAGACCTGCTTCACTGCCTGCAAAGCCATCTCCTGCAGGTGGGGAGCCAGGGGCTTGAACCAAGTTTCTTATGCTGGTCTTTGCGCTTGGAGCCGTGTGCACTTAACCTGCTGCACTATCACCCAACCGCTGTTGTCCTTCATTTTTTACTTATTTCACTAATCACAATCTCTGCCAGTCCCATCTATTTAGTCCTAAAAGATACATTGTAGTCTTATTTTAACTTCTGAGTAGTACTCCATTGAGTATAAAAAAAATCCATTGATTTTTTTGTATTTATAAGACTTAAATTAGTGATTCTTTTCCATTTTTAACTTGTTAGTAATGTGTTACAAAATTGTCAGATTATGATATATAGTTTCACACCACACACACACACACACACACACACACACACACACACCATCAAAGTTCTGGGTCCCTAACCTGCCACCAGCTAAAGATAACCACCATAGTTTTCACAAAGTTTTGGAAACAGTTTGCTTGCTTCTACTTTTTTTTGCAAGTCCATCTGTATGAGTTCTCTGGATTCCACATATGAGTGAAACCATCCATTAGTTGTCTTTCATCTCCTTACTTATTGCACTAGACATGATTGCTTCCAGTTCCATTGATGTTGTCCCAAAGGACACAATGTCATCTTTTTGACTGCAGAGTAGTATCCCATGGAATATATATCCCATAATGTCTTTACCCAGTTGTCTGTTGGTGGGCATTTACTCTTTGGCTATTGTGAATAATGCAGCTATGAACATAGGGGTGCATATTTGCATTGTGTGTGGTTTGGATAAATGCCTAAGAGTGATATTATTGGATCCTAAAGTACTTCCATTTTTATTTAAGGATTCTCCATACAGTCTTCAAAGGGGCTGCCCCAGTTTGCATTCCCACCAGCAGAATAGCAGAGTTCTCTTTTCTCTACAACCTCTCCAACACCTGTCATTTCCTGGTTTGTTGCTGTGAGTCATTCCCTAAGGTGAGAGATGGTATTTCAGAGTTGTTTTAATTTGCGTTTTTCTAATGATAAGTGAAGTGGAGCATTTCTCTTTCTATTTATATTTTCCCCATTATTGGGGGATTAATGTTTTACATTTGACAGTGAATACAATAGTTTGTACATGCATAACATTTCTCAGTTTTCCTCATAATAATACAACCCCCCTAATGGCAGATTAGGTCATCTGCCATGCTTTTCCAGGGCCCATACTCTCCCAGCCTTGCCACCCACCCCAAAGTCTTTTACTTTGGTGCAATACACCAACTCCAGTTCAGGTTTGACTTGTGTTTTCTTTTCTGCCTGTGAGTGAGATCATCCCATATTTATCCTGTTTTTCAGCTTCTGCCAGTGAGTGGAATCATCCCATATTTATTCTTCTGTTTTTGACTTATTTCACTTAACATGATTTCTTCAAGCTTAAGTAGAGCATTTCTTCGTGTGTCTGTGGACCATGTGTATCTCTTCCTTAGAAAACAGTTTAATTAGTTTTTTTGCCCCGATTTTCTTAATTAAACTCAATTACATGATTTTTTTGTTTTTATTTCATTTTATTTTAAACCAGAGTACTATTCAGCTCTGGTTTAAGATGCTTCTGGGAATCAAACCTTGATTTATTTATTTACTTTGTGTGTATGCATGTGTGTGGCCTTTTCTTAAATTTATTTATTTATATTTTTATTGGGGGGATTAATGGTTTACAATACAGTTGTTGGCTCATGTATAACATTCCTCAGTTTTCTGTGTCTTTCTATTTTTTTTCATTAGGAGTATGGCTTATCACCACTCTGGTCATCAAAAATCTGTGGTGACCCCCACCCCTTAGATAACCATTATAGTCATCCCAGTTTTAGATAGTGGTTGACATTTTTAAAAAATTAAACTATGTTCAATTCTCTATATTCTGCATATTATTGAAACCACTCTGTAGCTTTTCCTTAGATAACCATCACCCCTTAGATAACCATTATAGTCATCCCAGTTTTAGATACAGGTTGACATTTTTTTTAAACTATGTTCAATTCTCTATATATTCCATATGAGTGAAACCACTCTGTAGCTTTCCTTTACCTTCTTATTTACTTCACTAAGCATAATCTTCTCCAGTTCCATCCACTTCATCCCAAAGGACATAATACCATCGTTTTTATTACTGAGTAATACTTCAGTAAGTATATGTCCCATAACTTTTTATTTATTTATTTATTTAATTTATTTATAAAATAGAAACATTGACAAGACCACAGGATTTCCACACAGTTCCCACTCCCAGAACTCTGTATCCCATCCCCTCCCTTGATGGCTTCCCTATTCTTTATCCTCCTGGGAGTATGGACCCAGGATCATTGTGGGATGCAGAAGGTGGGAGGTCTGGCTTCTGTAATTGCTTCCCCACTGAACATGGGCATTGGCAGGCTGATCCATATTCCCAGCCTGATTATCTCTTTCCCTAGTGGGGCAAGGATCTGGGGAGGTGGTGCTCCAAGACACATGGTGGGGTCCTCTGCCCAAGGAAGTCAGGATGATATCATGGTATCATCTGGAACCTGGTAGCTGGAAAAGAGTTAATATAGAATACCATAACTTCATTACCTGGTCATTTGTTGAATGGCACTTTGGTTGTTTCCAAATTTTGACTTTTGTAAATAATGCTGCTATAAACATGGGGGTGCATATATCCCTTTGAATCAATGTTATTATATTTTTGGATAAATTCTCACGAGTGGAATTGCTGGATCATAAGGTGTTTCCATTTGTGTTTAAGCATTTTTCATACTGTTCTCCATAGTGGCTGCACCTGTTTGCATTCCCACCAGCAGTGTAATAGAGTTCCTCTCTCTCCACATCCTCTCTAACACTTACTTTCTCTTCTATTGATGAATTCCATTCTTACAGGTGTGAGGTAGAATATCAATGTGGTTTTTGATTTGCATATATCCAATGAGTGAATTGAAGCATTTACACAATATGTCTGTTGGCTATGGCCTACTTATTTATTGTTTTTGTTGTTGCTTGGTTGGTTTTTGTTGTTGTTGTTGTTATTGTTTTTTGTTTTTTCCTCTTGGGGAGTTAATGGTTTATAGAAATAGTAAAATACATTCGTTTATACACGTGTAACATTTTTTTTTCAGTTTTCCACATAACAATTCAACCCCCTCTAGGTCCTCCTCTGCCATTGTGTTCTAGGACCTGAACCCTCTCCCCTCACCCCCAGATTCAGTTTTTTGTTTTGGTGCAATACATCAAATCCTGCTTTGTGTTTTCCTTTCTGTTCTTATTTTTCAACTTCTGTCTAATCAGTGAGATCATCCCTTATTCATACTTCTCTTTCTGGCTTATCTCATGTAACATGATTCCTTCAACTCCATCCAAGATGAGGTAAAGAAACTGATTTTTTAATTTTTATTCATAAAAAGGAAACACTGACAAAAACCACAGGATAAGAGGAGTACAACTCCACACAGTTCCCACCACCAGAACTCCGTATCCCATGCCTTCTCCTCCCCTGACAGCTTTCCTATTCTTTATCCCTCTGGGAGTATGGACCCAGGGTCATTATGGGGTGCAGAAGGTGGAGGGTCTGGCTTCTGTAATTGTTTCCCCACTGAACATGGGCATTGGCAGGTCAATCTGTACTCCCAGCCTGTCTTTCTCTTTCCTTAGTAAGGCAGAACTCTGGGGAAATGGGGCTCCAGGACACATTTGGTGGGGTTGTCTGTCCAGGGAACTCTGTTTGGCATCATGATAGCAACTGGAACCTGGTGGTTGAAAGAATAGTTAACATACAAAGCCAAACAAATTGTTAACTAATCATGAACCTAAAGGCCAGAATATTTCAAATGAATATTTAGGGGTCTCAGTTTTTTGGATAGTTAGTAGTTCCATTTTAGTTATATTTCAAAGAGCCTATGAATATACTAGTTTTTTTTTTTTTTCCTGAGCCTGACACCTGATATGCAGGTGGATCCAAGTTATTGTCTGCGGAGATGAGGTCATGGTTGGAAAAAGGACCAAAAAGCTGGATCAAGAAATAGAGTAGCTCCTAAATATGGGAATGGTGTATGAATATTGTTGACTATAGACCCAATCAATTTGATCTGATCCTGGGCCCATATTCAGCTTCCTAAGCTATGTGACCTCTGCATCCATGTAGATCTGAGTTCACATTCTGTGGTCATGAGTAGGAACATTCCAAGCTGCCCCAATTTCAGAACCCATCTTCCTCAGGTGTAAATAGAGTATGTTGTCCAGCCTTCCTTCGGAGGTTGGAACATTCTCTATCATTGTTGATCCAAGTTGAGGGCAGGGTTCTACGGGGACCCACAAAGGGTTCTATTATGTTGTTCCTGATAGAGGTGACCAGTAACAATGGAGATAGGGATTTATTCGAGGTCTAGGCCCATCATGTCTGTGTGGGAATCCCAGGACTTCCTGACTAGGGCCCCAGACAATGGGGTGGCCTGATAGTGACTAAAGAGTCATCATTAAAGCATGCCAGTCTCTTGGCCTTATTCAACTTTTATAGTCCTTACTTTGATAAGGGTAGCTTTGGAGTGACTGAGGGAAGTGTAATAGGAAGTGGGTTAGGAGGTTATCTAGCTCTAAGTAGACACTATTTCATTATGAACTTCATAGGGTCTTTTTAGGTCTTTCTACTTGCTAGCTACATATATTCACTCACTGATTACTATTGTGCAGTTTTGCTTTCAGGTATGCATTTTGCCCTAATTTATGGATACATGCTAAAAATATGCCCTATCTTATGGGACCTGGTCTATATCTAGGTTTTGGAACTTTGTTTTGAAGTGGACCATCCAAAATGGAATTAGAGAATCCTATGAAAGCAATGGTCTCACCCTACTAATGATGCTGAAGGGTTGGCATTCCATGCCTGACATCTCTGGACGCAGTCTGAAGTGAAGCATGCTGAGGTGGTACTTTTTTTGTTGATTAGGTAGGCATCAGCAGATGCAATATCATTTGGTATGAATTGAGAGAGGCATGCAGGAAAGTGAGCCCCACCCTAGAGGTTCCAGGAATGGGGGTGATATAGGCTTTATAGAGTATTGCTCAGCAACGCATATGGTGGTGCATGGGACTGAATCTGGGACTTTGGAGCCTCAGGCATGAAGGTCTCTTTGCATAACCATTATGCTGTCTACTCCCACCCAATCTGTACAAGCTCTTTATAAGCATTTGATAACAGTCACTTTTTGGATGTGTGATGTGCAAATACCTCTTCCCATCTACTAGGTTTCATAGTTACCCTTGTGTAGTTTTTCCCTTGATGTGTAGAACCTTTTGTAGTTTATTGCAGTCTCATTTACTTATTGGTGTTTTCATTTACCATGACCATGGGGTTGAATTTCCCAAATACATCTTTCACATAAAGATTTTCATTCTATTGTTAAAGTTTTTTAACCCTAACTTTAAGTATCCCTCAGAGGTCCCCCCACACACACATACACACACCCTGATATTTTAAAGTAGATAAGCAAAATGAAAAATCATGCATCAGAGAAGCACATGTGCCATTTGGGCAAAGATGGCTGACTCCAATGTGGAAGCAGATGGCCATTTTTATTTACTTCTAAGGCTTGCTTTTACTTCCTTACTAAGAGATCTATGACTATTTCTCAGTGTCCTTCCTTTTTTCTTTTTCCTTTTTCCTCTCCTCTCTCAGATAAAGGATATAACACCTGACTTCTTCATGTATTCTCCTCTCAACATGGATGTTGGCCTGGCTGGTCAATACATAGCTTCAGCCTGTCTTATCTTTCCCCATTATGGTAGGGGTTTGAAGAGGTGAGGTTCTGGGACATCTTGGTGATATAATCCACCTAGGGAGGTCAGAATGGGATCATAATAGCATATAACTTTCTGGTTGAAAGGCAGTAAGATATAAAGCAGGATAAAGTGTTTAATAAACAGGGACCAAAGAATAGAAATAGATTCAATGAGAATAGGGAACCTAGAGTGGAAAGATGCTAGTATGTCTATTTCAGGTATGTTCATAGGAGTCCAAGTCTTTAAGAATCTTTGTTTGAGCTTGAAATATTGACTAGAAATATTTTCGGGGGGGGGGGGATGGTGTCAGAGTGGAGAGCAGAACTTGGAAACAGGGTTAAGGGGAAAAAATGGCTCCAAACATGAAAAGATATAAAGACAACTATCTGCATACTCTGTCTCAGGGTCCACATACATTCATATTTAGCACAGGAGCCTGTATGATTTCTGGGTCCTTGTCAATCCCTGTCCATGATCACTGCTGAGATCATTCTAGGCTACATACATTGCAGGACCAGTCCTCCTTTAGTGACATAGTAGAATGACCCCACATCCCTGGGGAGTGAGGCATTGCTAGATTGTAGTGAGGGTAAATTCCTAGAGTGGCTCATAATAGAGCTAAAAAAGACATTCCTAATTGCAGTGACCAGTGATGGTAAAGAGAGGAATCTGTTAGACATCTAGGCCAATAGTACTTATGGGGGAATCCAAGGATTCCCTGACATGAGGTGATAAGGTGGCCTGATATTGGCCAAAATGGCCATCATTAAGTGAGTCACTCTCTTGTCTCTTTCCAGTTATTACGGTCTTCTTTGTCTGGCAAGCTTAAACTTTCTCACAATTTGGCAAGGGGTGACAATGATGTTGATGCCCTGTCAGAAGAGATTAAAAGATGGAAGAGTAAACTTTGTTTACTATTTCTTGTATAGTTGGATAGCTACAGTGAATGAGGAAAATGAAATAGGGGTAGAAGAGGAAGATCTCTAAGGCTAAGTAATAAATACTGAATAATTTATGATGCCTTCTTTAGGTCACCTCCATAAGGTTACCATGCTTATTGGTTCTAAGTTTAATTACAGAAAACTATCAACTTTATGGTATAGAATTTCTCCAAACTTATGGAGATATGAACATATGTACACAGTGCCATAGACGATGGCCTATATTGGGTCCATAACTTTTCTGGAAAATAGGCAAGCTGAAATAGAATTAGGTAGAAAATTGGGTAGTCCCCCTTGTGTTAGAAAAGATCTCACTAGGCAAAAGAAGTTGGGAGGTTGGCATCTCAGGATTGGTGTCCCTGGAGATATTCCAAAGCAAAACCAGCAGTAGCAGCATGACTTGGTATGATGGCACAGGTAACATTAAATTAGTTAAGACCAACAGTGGCAGTAAGGGTTAGGGATGTGGATAAGAGATATCAAGGCATATAGATAAAGTCCCAGAGGTTTAAGAAAGAGGAGAAATACAGATTTTAAAGAGAAGCGGTAAGGTTTCTTGTAGTCTTATAAGAAGCTTGAAATAACAATACTTTATTATTATTATTATTATTATTATAGCCCAGTTAGTGAGGAGCTTATTTTTAGAAGCCTTTTTTTAAACCCAATGGTTAAGAATAACCATAATATGCTTGACTTTATTATGTTTGATGAAATTTTAGGACAATTATTAATAGAAACATCTTAAAAGCTGACAGGACCAAATGGTTTTGATCTATCAGCATGAGGTTGTACATAACTAAGGTATTAAAAAAAATTTGACAGAGGAGAACTTGTGTAGGGGAATAGATTGCTATGTGGAAAACTGAGAAACGTTACACATATGGACACTGTACTGTATTTTACAGTTGACTGTAAACCATTATTCCCCCACCATAAAGAAAAAAATAAATAAATAAAAATAAATCAAATAAAAAATATAGAACTGTTTAGCCAGTTTAAGCCCACTGTCAGAATTTGATCAGCTTACAAATTTGAAATATTGAATATTTATACTAAAAATTGCACTCAGTACTAAAATCTAGGTAGTTTAAGAGCTTGAAGTAGTAAGTCTTTTTTCTAATATTATATGGTTATAATATAATAGGGACATAGTTCCACACCACCCCCACTAAGAAAGATTTGTGCCCCTTCCCACCCACAACAACCACCACAGTTCTCCCACAGTCTTAGATATTGGTTGACTTTTTTTTCAAGCTCATATATTCAATTCTTTATATTCCATATATTAATGAAACACTCTAGTAGTTGTCCTTAACCTCCCTACTTCAATAAATCTTATCCAGTCCCACCCATTTTATCCCCGAAAGAGACAATATCATCTTTTTTATTGCTAAGTAGTATTCCATTGAGTATATGTCCCATAGTTCTTTATTCAGTCATCTGTGAAAGACATTTAGGTTGTCCAGTATTTTGCTTTTTGTGAATAATGTGAGGTACAATCAATATAACTTTAATTTGCATTTCTCTTATGATGAGTGAACTGGAGCATTTCTGCCTATGTCTGTAGGCCACGTGTTTCTCCTTCTCCTTCTCCTTCTCCTTCTCCTTCTCCTTCTCCTTCTCCTTCTCCTTCTCCTTCTCCTTCTCCTTCTCTACTCCTTTTTTTTTTTTTTACTCCAGTCACTGGGGCTTAGTGCCAGCACTACAAATCTACTGCTCCTGGCAGCCAATTTTTTTCTTTCCATTTTTTATTTGATAGGACATAGAGAAATTGAGAAGGAATGGGGGAAACAGAAAGAAAGAGTGAAAGGCACCTGTAGACCTGCTTCACGACTTAATGAAACATCCTCTTTGCAGGAGGGGAGCAAACCTGAGTTTGCTGTGCAGTTCCTTGAGCTTAGTATGATGTATACTTAGCTGAGTGCACCACCACCAGGTTCCCTGTGTATCTCTTCTTCTTTTCTTTAATTTTTATTTATTAACAGGAAACACTGACAGAAACCACAGACAAAGAGGGGTACAACTCTGCACAATTCTCACCACCAGAACTCTGTATCCCATCCCATCCCCAGATAGCTTTAGTAATTTTCAGGGGCCAAGTGGTGGCACACCTGGCTGAGTCCACATGCTGTAACACACAAGGACCTGGGTTCAAGTCCCTGACCCCACCTACAAGGGGAAAGCTTCACAAGTGATGAAATATGATTCAGGTGTCTCCCTGTCTCTCTCCCTCTCTGTCTCCCCACACCCTCTCAATTTCTCTCTGTCTCTACCCAAATAAATAAATGAATAAATAAAGTATTTTTTAAAAAATAATTTTCTAACTCAAAAGAATTCCACTTGTGAAGGTTTTAAGCACAATGTCAAGAAAAAAATGAAGGTTTATTTGTTGATTTGCTTTTACTGTTTTTTTTTTAAGTTTTTATTTATAAAATAGGAACTTTGACAAGACCATAAGATACGAAGGGTACAGTTACACACACTACTTTTTTTTCTGTGATGGGTTTATTTTTTTATTTTATTTTATTTTTTATTTTATTTATAAAAAGGAAACACTGACAAAACCATAGGATAAGAGAAGTACAACTCCACACAATTCCCACCACTAGAACTCTGTATCCCATCCCCTCCCCTGATAGCTTTCCTATTCTTTAACCCTCTGGGAGTATGTTCCCAGGGTCATTATGGAATGCATAAGATGGGAAGTCTGGCTTCTATAATTGCTTCCCTGCTGAACATGGGCGTTGACAGGTCGATCCATACTCCCAGCCTACCTCTCTCTTTCCCTAGTGCTGTGGGGTTCTGGGGAATCAGAGCTCCAGGACATATTGGTGGGGTTGTCTGTCCAGGGAAGTCTGGTTAGCATGATGAAACTGGAACCTGGAGGCTGAAAAGAGAGTTAACATATAAAGCCAAATTGTTTACTAATCATGAACGTAAAGGCTGAAATAGTACAGATGAAGCGTTGGGGGGGGGGTCTCCGTTTTATAGATAGCTTGTAGGCTTATTTTAGTTATATTCCAAGGGTCCTGTGGCTATACTAGTTTAGTGATGGGTTTATTGAATCTAGGTGAGCTATAGTGACAACACAATAGGGTAATCTCTGAAATGAATTGCTGATTTGCTGAGCGCCTGCTGACTTCTCATCAGAATCCATCATTCCAAGCCATCCTGCAGACTGCAATCCTTCTTGCTGTTTTCCTTGCAACATGTTGCAAAGTTCCACCTAGAGAATTCCAGGGCCTGAAAAGTTACTTTCCTTCAAGAAAGAATTAGTACATTTTAATAAGTGCTTTACATTTTGACCCTTTATGAAAACCTTCTGTGGGCTTATGAAAACCTTGCTACGTGGTTGGGACTATTTAAACATCCCATTGAGAAATTCCACTTTAAAAACAAGGTTCTGTACCCATGTTCTTTCCAGCAGTAAATAGCCATTAGTGTGGCGACAACAACAATGATAATAACTTTCATTAATTTACACTCCTGTCTTCAGGTATGCTCCTATAGTCTCATTTCATCCTTATGACAATCCTGGAAATGTAACAATGTTTTCTTTACCTGACTGTGAGGATGTGTGGACAGAGACATGCGAATTCAAGGACCTAAGGCTGAGTTTGAACTTGGACCCATGTCTGTCTGACCCTGTTTCCAGGCCTTTCTCTAGATTCATATTGCTTTGTTGATGATCCAGCCAACTAGTCAATGACTAAGCCTTTGTCTCCATGAGAAGAAATCAGACTCCCTTTTCACTTTTACCAATTATCAAGACACTCCCATACATGAGCCTTGTTAGGACCTCTAATGGGTAAGTTAGAGTGGATAGAAAATGTCCTTGAGTTTGAGCCCCCGGATCCCTACCCGCAGGGGAGTTGCTTCACAAGTTGTGAAAAAGGTCTGCAAGTGTCTATCTTTCTCTCCCTCTGTCTTCCCCTTCTCTCTCTATTTTTCTCTGTCCTATCTAACAATGATGAAATCAATAATAACTATAACAACAGTTTTTTTTAAAAGGGGCAACAAAAGGAAAAATAAATAAAGAAAATGTCCTTGGAAGAAAGATTGAAAGAAAGAAAGAGAGAGAGAGAGAGAAAGAAAGGAAACAAGATGTCCTTGGGCCATGCTAGATGGAAGTGAATAGTCTGGCCTAGTAAGAAAGATTCAATCTTATCCAGGCTCAGTCACTCCCCTGGAGGAAAAAGAAGAAAAAGACCAAGTTCACACCAGGTTAGGCAGAGCTGCTGTTATGTAGTCAGCTTCAGAAGGCCAGTGTCATGCAAGGGCCTAACTCAGGGGTGAAGGAGCAACTAGGAGAACTAGCTGTGAGAGGGCTGGGCAGCAAATCAGGTTAAGTGCACATAGTAGGAAGCTCCAGGGCCTGCACAAAGATACCAGTTTGTATCCCCAGCTCCCCACCTGCAAGGGGGTTTCTTCACAAGCAGTGAAGCAGATCTGCAGCTGTCTGTCTTTCTCTCTCCTTCTCTATCTCTCCTTCCTCTCTCAATTTCTCTCTGTCTTATCCAATTAAAAAAAATGGGGTGGAAACTGGACACCAAGAGCACTGGATTCTTAGTGCAGGCACCAAGCTCCAGCAATAACCCTGGAGGCAAAAAAAAAATGCAGGCTAGCGTGGGGATGTCTCTTCCCGGGCGAGTACTCTCTGGGTTGGAGAGAACTCGACCAGAGCCAGCCCGGGCTGCTACTCACTCAGCTATGTGAGGGAGATGACTCAGGAACAGACTCGTGGTGGCAAGACAATTCAATTCTCCACACACTACTTTTACTTTTGATGGGAGATTTGAGGAGTAGGTAACTTCTGCCCTTTAAATAGCAAGTTCATGTCCTGTTTGGCAACACAGTATCCTGGGCACTTGACTGCCAGTTGATTGACCTTGAAGTAATGGCATTAGGCCTGTCTGTCTGCTTTTTCTACATTTCATATTAGGCTGATCTATTTACTTATTTGATATTTTAGTTTCTCAACAGGAAACTTTAGCTTCTTGTTTAAATCTAATTAAAGCAATTGTATGCACACCTGTAAAACCCTTTACCTAGGGTGTATTTTTTAAATAAATCACACAAATAAATTCCAAGCTTTATACTAACTGAAATGTCTTCATACCTTTATTGATGGTCTCCTAAGTGAAAATACTGAGTAATGCAAGTATAATACCACCTTAGTAGTGAACAGACATAGTGAAGGGGTGGTGGTTGGGGGGTTCTGGTTGAAAAGAATACAATTCTTGCAAAAACTTATTCTAGGTATTGGTAATCCATTGTCAACTTTCAAAAGTCATCCTAAACCCCTTTTTTACCCCTTTGTTGCCCTTGTCGTTTTACCATTGTTGTGGTTATTATTATTGTTGCTATTGCTGTCATTGTTGTTGGATAGGACAGAGAGAAATGTAGAGAGTTGGGGAAGACAGAGAAGGTGAGAGAAAGATAGACACCTGCAGACCTGCTTCACTACTTGTGAAGCAACCTCCCTGCAGAAGGGAGCCACCGGGATTCTTAAGCAGGTCCTTGCGCTTGGCACCACGTGCACTAAACCCACTGTGCTACCATCTGGCCCCCAGCTTTTAGATTCTGGCCACATCTTTTCTTCTTTTTTGTCATGCAGACTTTGGCATGGTAGCTGATTTATGGTTACCTGAGTGTCCCCTTTTGATTCTTTTAATCATTTAACATCTCTGCAACCAATTCTGTTTATTAAGTTTCTCAGGTGCTTGAAATAATATGGATCTCCTATCTTGATAGAACCCTAGCAAATACAGGATGAAAGCCTCAACAAAGATCTCAGTGGAAAGTGAGTGCCTATGAAAAGGAAGAGTATTTAGGTACCAAGTCACTGTTAATAATTACTATTTTTCATCAACTTGAAAATTTTTGAGAGTAAAACTATGAGCCAGTAATACAAGTGGGAACTTCTGATCTCTGTCAAGGTGTGTCTAGACATAAATGACAGAACTGATCTTCAGACATCTATCTATATGACATCACTTAAGCTGACTAGAAGGAAATCTAATGGAAGATGTTTTTGAATAGTCACTCAGAGGCAAAAAAAAGTATGAAAGAATGAAGGGAAAAAGAAAGAAATTGTAGGCAAAAAAAAAAAGTATAAAGGAATGAAGGGAAAAAGAAAGAAATTGTAGGAGGATAGCACGAGTGATGTCTCCTCGATCCAGCACATTTCATAGGTCTGTACCCCATGGATTGCTAAGCAAGGCTGTTTAAAACCCAGGTAACAATTTACTAGGACATATTTGACTATGTGGAACTCAGGCAAGCTCTGGTTCATTCTTTCTTCGACTTTGCTTAGTGGAGTTTGACTCCCCGCCCTTTCATCAAAATTGCTCTTGTAAAGGTAACAATGACTTCTGTGTTCCCAAATCCACTGCTCAAATGTCAGGTCTCATGTTACATCAGTGTCAACATGGCTAATCTTTTGTTTCTTTTCCAAAAACATACATTTTAAAGATATTCAGCAACCTTGAATAAATGTCAACTAGCTGAAACAGAAATTAAGCCATCCAATAATCTGACTATTAAAAACAGTGATGACAATAACTAACATTGTTAAGCATGTACCATGTGCCAGACAATATTCTAGCACCTATATGGATTTGATCCTAACTGCAGTCCAGTGAGATGAATAGAATCATCATCTTCTGGTGGGAGTAGATAGTATAATGGTTGTGCAAAGAGACTCTCAAACAAGAGGCTTCTAAGTCCCAGGTTCAATAACCTGCACAACCATCAACCATAGCTGAGCAGTGCTCTGGTCAGTAAAAAAAAGGGGGACAGAGAAAAGAATTATCATCTTCATTTGATAGATGAGGGCTCTCAGGTGCCAAAAGGCCGAGTAGTTTGCAGAAGATCGCAGTCTACCTGGCTCCACCTTGCAACTACAGAACTTCGAACAAATCGATTTGTTCAGTTTCTATTTTTAAATGATTTTATTTAGTTTCATGAAAGAAAGAGAGGCTAAGTTACTGTTCACTTCCTGTATGTGGTCATTCCAAATACTGGATTTGGGATCTCAGGGTTGGATACCTGGTAGGCTGTCTCTGCCATATCCACACCCTCACTCTACAAATTGGACTTTTCGTCAGAATTTTTAACTCATTATCTATGTTTGGGGAAGTATCTCTAGAAGGTTAGTAGACTGAGTTCAAGGAGATCAGATTTTTAGAAAAACCTGTACACTCCTTTGCTGACTTCACCAAGTGGCATAGCTCCAGTCACGACTGTTCACAGTGTCCCAACCTATAGACAGAAGCGTCAGAGCACTGACTGTGAGAGCCAGGAGGGTTCAGAAGTTCAGAAGCAGGCAGAAGGTCTATGAATGGACACCAACATTCAAAAAGCCCAAGGTTTCCAGAGAAACATAGCAGGAAATCCCAGAAGTGGCTAATTCTCTAACCATAAATCTCTAAGGAAATTTGTTGGTAGATCCCAGGGACCCAGAGACTAGGTTAGGATTCAAGGCACTTGTCACTGCAAAAAAACTGGCAAAACAAAGGACAGTATTGCCAATGAAAAAGTTTTTTTCAGCATATGGTAAAAATTGAGAAGCACACACAGAGAACAAAATACAAAACCAAAATCCTAAGGGCAGAAGACCTTTTAGTTTTACCTAAAGTACATCTTCCCTCACACCTACCACCACACACACACACACACACACACACACACACACACACACACAATCTGAGACACACATCACATAATTGAATGAATTCCAGTTAGGCCATCTCAAGCCAAAGATTTGGCACTAAAAGTTTGTTCAAGCACATATTCAGTGAGCACTGAGCACGTACATGAAAAGAGGTTCCACTTTCTTAAACATCTCCAATTTATGAGTGCTAATTTATGATGGACTATTAAGAGTACTGAAGACTAGGTTGAAGCAGGATCTGCAGTTTGGAGGTCTCAGCATCCAAAAGTAAAAGAATGTGTAAGATAAAAGCTAGATAAGCTGGGGGCCAGGCGGTGGCAAACCTGGTTGAGCGCACACATTACAGTGTACAAGGACCCAGGCTCAAGCCCCTGGTCCCCACCTGCAGGGGTAAAGCTTCACAAACAGTGAAGCAGGCCACAGGTGTCTGTCTCTTTCCCTCTCTACCTGCTCCTCCCCTCTCAATTTTTGTCTCTAACCAATAACAAATATTTATTTAAAAAAAAATTAAAGCTTTATCTTTCAGAAGACCGTGCATACATATTTCCAAATAAAATAAGAATATCTACTGGAGTTGGTGCATTGAACCAAAGTAAAAGACTCTGGGGTGGGGTGGGGCAGGGAGGGCTCAGGTCCTGGAACACGATGGCAAAGGACCTAGTGGGGGCTTTATTGTTATGTGGAAAACTGGGAAATATTATGCATGTACAAGCTATTGTAGTTTACTGTCGACTGTGAACCATTAGCCCCCCAATGAAGAAATTAAAATATATATAAATATATAACAATGCCTGAGATGCCTCTTACAATGCTGCAGGATGAAGGAAATAATTATATGGAATGTAAATGGAACTAATGAGACAAGTTTCATGTAAATCTGAAGTAGCTTGAGCATAAATTACTAGAGAGACATACCTTAGCTTGTATATCAACAAAGCTTTTCACAAGAAAGCTTAATTCTTTTGCTTTCAAGTGAACTATCATAGGGTTACCTACAGCAGATTTATATTCTACTATTTCATACATGTGGAGAAGATTCATATTTAGTATAAAGAACAGGTCCCTGTGATGGTACATCCAGTTGTTCCCACCTGTTACCATGCTCAAGGACCCAGGTTCAAGTCCCCAATTCCCACCTGCAGGTAGGAAAATTCTTGAGGGGTGAAGCAGTGCTATAGATGTCTTTCTTTCTTTCTTTGTCTCTATCATCCTTCCCCCTCAATATTTCTTTATCTGTCTTGATGAACAAAAAAGAAAAGAAGGGAGAGAGAAAAAAAAAAAGGAAAACTGGCTAGCTACTGGGAAAAGTGGACTCCTCGTGCAGGTACAGAGCCCCACTGATAATCCTGGTGGCAGAAAAACAAAAGAAAATAAGATAAAATAGGGAGTCGGGTGGTTAGTGTACATGGTGCAAAGCTCAAGGACCAGAGGAAAGATCCAGGTTAGAGCCCCTGGCTTCCCACCTGCCGGGGAGTCGCTTCACGAGTGGTGAAGCAGGTCTGCAGGTGTCTCTCTTTCTCTCCCCCTCTTTGTCTTCCCCTCCTCTCTCCATTTCTCTCTGTCCTATCCAACAATGATGACAAAAATAACTACAACAAGAAAACAACAAGGGCAACAAAAGGGAATAAATAAATAAATAAATATTTAAAAAGAAAATAAGATAAAATTTTAAAAATCACATTAGATAGAAATTCAGAACAATTAAATTGTAAGTCAATTAGAGATGTCACATTGGAAGGTAGTATAATAAAACATGGATTATTTTTTGTTTTGTGAGCAATTTAGTGTTTATTACTAGTATTCAACACTAGAAAGAGTCTTTGATCACTATGCAGCCAAAGACAGACTTAATTTTTCTGCACATCTGGGAAAGCACTGGTTCTTCAATCTCTAGTGTGCCAAAGGCTAAGGAACATTACCATCTTTTTGGTGCTCTTCCAGAACTTTCCCCAAACTAACACTAGGTGCCAAAATTTAGTTTCCATTAGGAAAAGTAAATGTAAATGCCAGGATCATGTTTCTGAGGATGGTGAATAGAAATAACAGTAATGAAGGCCAGCTTGATGACAGAACGCATAATTCAAATAAATGCATGAGACCCTGGGTTTGAAACGCAGATCAAATAATAATAATAACAATAATAATAATAGCAATAATAACAACAAGAGTAGAATTTATGTTCTATGTCTACATGGTATATATATATAGTATACACATGTCTTCTAAATTATATATGTATATATTCTATGCTATATTAATATTATAATTTGCATCATGTGTTATATTTATACTTTATATATGTCCTAATGTTATAAAAGAGCAAGTAATGTGTCCCCAAAATCAAATAACTGATGAATGACATGACCTGGAGTCAAAGCTTGGTCTTCACTTAGACAATCTAGAACATTCTCCCGACTGCCAAATGCCACAGGACACACACCCTTGTTTATTCAGGTTCATGACCACAGATCCTCAATGCTTCCTGAACTCTTCTGGGAAATTCTACTACACTCCTTTATTTTAGTCCGTTCTCCTGTTCTCAAAGAGATAATTTTACATCTTTCCCTTTTGGGTCAAATACCCAGAAACCTCTTTCCATGCCTCTTTCATAATTGACTGACTTTGTCCCATATTTCTTTGGGAACATTAAAGCCACTAGGAGAAAATCCCATTGTCTTCTACAATTAGTTTTCTCAACCTGTTCACTCATCTGTCAGTGTCCTGTGCCCTCAACCCTGCTGCTGAGGGAAAATTCCATCACATGTGGCATATGTTGTGTGGAAACTGTTTTACCCCTCTCCTCATCTGGAGGAGTTGGACCTTGATAACCACTTCTGCATCTCAAAGACTCTGCCATAAAGTAGCCCACCGGCACAGAAACATTTCTAGTATCTACCATCTGCAGTGAATAAAATAATCAAGCTACCCCTTATTACACAGCCTTTGGCTGCTGCTTCCACATTTCCTTGTTCTTCACAGAAAAATATCTTGGAAGAGTTCTATCTAAAAATACCTTCCTCCCTCTCTCCTCATCCCCTTCATTCCTTTTCTCCACCTAATATAATAGGGTTTCCACTCTCACCGAAGAAATTGCTATTGTCAGAGGCTATAATGATGTTCATCTTGTCAATCTTATTGCGAATTCTTTGAACCAGCTTATGTAAATTCTCCATGTCCCTCAATTTATCAACCTCCACAAATTGAAGTCTCCTGTGCAAGACAGAGCTGAGGTGGATGTATTCATGGAACATAAAGAAAACCACTGTGACTGAGTTATATAGGGAGATGAGAGTAGGATGGAATGCTAATGGAACATGAGTTCATGTAGGTAGCATATTTTAGCAGAAGTAAAGAAATCTGAGGAGCTCAGGTGATGGTGCAGCTGGTTAAGCACACATAGTATAGTGCATAAGGACCCAGGTTCAAGCCCCTTGTCCCCACCTGCAAGAGGAAAGCTTCACAAGTGGTAAAGTGGGTCTGTATATATCTGTGTCTCTTTCCCTCTCTATCTCCCCCACCCTCTCAATTTTTCTCTGTCTCTGTGCAATAATAAGTAAATATTTAAAAAGAAAGAAAGAGAGAAAAGAAGGAAGGAAGCAAGCAAGGAAAGAAGGAAGGGAGGGAGGGAGGAAGAAAGGGAAGGAGGAAGGAAAGGATGGAGGGAATGAGGGAAGAAGGGAAGGAGGAAGGGGGAGGGAGGAAGGAAGGGAGAACTTGAGAGATTTTTAAGGAATTATGGACAAGCCAATAATATACTTTTAACTTATGTTTTCACTATAGCTACTTATAGAAATAAGACTACACAGACATATAAGTAAAAACAGAGACAAGAATTAGAAAACTCATAGCAAATTCTAAATTGCTGTGTATATCGACTTAAATTGAGAAGAAAGAAAAGGAATCAGTAAGCAGAAATGGAGGACAGAAATAAAACCAAAGAGTTAGACTCCAGGAGGCAGATGAAGAAGTCATGGAATTAGTGAGGGTATAATTTCACCCATGAGATTTGACCCTATTCCCAACAAACATATGAAATTGTTGAATAAAGCCCCCTGTTAGGATATAGCCAAGGAGCACATTCACTCCTCCAAATGGCAAGCCTGCTACCTGCAGTTCCTACCAGGAAATGTTCTGCAAAGGAGAGAATGTGACTCATTATCTTCCACTGTGTCTGTCATGTCACTTTATTCTGTGGGCCCTGACAGAATCCTCTAGAGGCACTGTGTATGGTGACTTGACAACCAGTTACCGAGTGCTGTGCTATATTAGCAGAACCAGCAAAGGCATAAGAAAGAGGCAACTGTATTCCTTCCTCTCTCTCTCTCTCTCTCTCTCTCTCTCTCTCTCTCTCTCTCTCACTTTATTAGTCCCTTGAACTTTTTGTATTTGTCATTAGGGGCTCAGAGTTTTATGTCCTGGTCAATTTCTAAATGACAGCTATTAGTGTCAAAGTGATCAAGGAGAGCTGTTTTTCCACACACCCTGATCTGTCCTTTGCAGTGACAGCAGCAGACAATCACAGGAAATTGATCACATTAGATAAACTCACCTGATCCTAAAATTGTTATTGGTTTCATGCTCCAGGGCATGGCAAAAACAACTGAAAAATAATTGCCAGTATACCCCAGAAGGAAATTCTTTCCCATCCCCAAATTTGACAATCAATCTAATTCAGTGCACACGACTGGAAAAAAAAAAAAAAAAAACTCTACCATAAAGAATGTAATTCTGTTTGCACACCAAGACACTGGGGTAGTTTGGTGTGAATTGAGGGTCATTCTACATATGTCATCTTACAAGATAAAAGTGATGCCCCCATCTAGAATAAACATGTTCAATTCTATGTTCTTATCAGTCCTACTTACATTATCCAGTCTAACCATGCCTTGATATATCACCTCTCAATTTTTAAAACTTCTCACTAAACAGTGGTACACACTGTAAGGTCCCTTTTCACCTAGTCTGAGTTCAATGGGCTAGCTATCTTCAGAGAACATCACATTTTGCATAAATTTAATTTTTCACATTTGAAAGTCTCTCAAATTGATGTATTCATCTTTCTAGGAGTAGTCCAGCCTGACCAATATGATTCAGAGTCCTTCTGTAATCAGGAAAAAATAGTTTGCATTCCTTTACATTTAACATCCAAATGCAACTAGGACTTTTGATCTTTGCATCCTTTGAATTTTCAAGGAGTACTTGGGGAGACAGTTTGGGTAAAGTTTCTCTCTGAATTAGTAAAAGAGCCTGTAGGGTTAGGTTGTGGCTCTGTAGTGTGTATTATCCTTTGAAGATCTTGAACTAATTAGGACATATCTGCTCACCACTTCCAGTATCTGACCTTCCATAGCAAAATGACCTGGTGCTCATTTATAAGTTCTTTTGAATATGCCTGAATTATAACTTTCTAAAGTCTCTGCTTTCTCCCCAAGCTCATCAAAAGCCAGAGGTCCTCACTCACTAAACTATCCCTTATAGAAGACATCTACCATGCCAGTTTATTTTTACATATCCTATCTAGAAGTTTCCAACTAGGAAAAATGCCTTGATTCTTTTTCAAGAAATCAAGCTATAAGGGAAAGTTTAGTTCAGAGTCCTAGTAAGTAAATGAGAATCAAATTCCAAAAGCCTACATTCTATACTTTGTCTTGTTCTAATTGTTGGAAAGTGTTTCGGTAGCTATTAGAATGCAAGAAGAAACTCTAAAAGTAGTCTGTAAAAGGTTTCACTGATGGACAAAGGAGACATTTAAGGACAAGTTGCCCAAATCACCGAAAGCCAACATCTAGCTAGAAAACTATGGTGCCAACAACATTTCCCACCCACAAAATAAAATCTATTTACTTAGCTACATATATAACTACCTATTTATTCACAAAATGGGTGGGTGTCTTTTTTCTTTTAGTGCTTTTCCTGAATGTTGAACAAAGACCATAAAAGTGAAAAAAAATAATAAAATACTCTCGGGCTCAGGAAAAAATTAGTAAATTCATAGGCCCTTTGGAATATAACTAAAATAGACCTACTAGCTTTTCCCAAAATGGAGACCACCAATCTTCATCTGCTATATTCTTGCCTTTAGGTTCCTGATTATTAAACAATTTTTTATCTTTATTTATTTATTTGTATAGAGACAGCCAGAAATCAAGAGGGAAGGGAGTGATGCAATGCGGAGAAAGACAGAGACACCTGCAACCCTGCTTCACCACTTGTGAAGCTTTCCCCCTGCAGGTGGGGCCCGGGAGCTGGAACCCAAGTCTTTGTGCACTGTAACATGTGCGCTCAACCAGGTGTGCCACCACCTGGCCCCATTAAACAATTTTTTTTCTGCTTTATATCTTAATGGTTTTTTCAGCCACCGAGTTGCAGATGCTACCATGTCATCAACCTGAGTTCCCTGGGCAGACAACTCACCGATGTGTCCTGGAGCCCTGCCTCCCCAGAGCTCTGCCTCACTAGGGAAAGATAAAAACAGGAATGGAGTATGGATCGGCCTGCCAACACCCATATCCAGCAAAGAAACAATTGCAGAAGCCAGACCTTCCACCTTCTGCACCCCATAACTACCCTGGGGCAATGCTCCCAGAGGGATAAAGAGTAGGAAAGCTTCCAATGGAGGGGGTGGGATACGGAATTCTGGTGGTGGGAATTATGTAGAACTGCACCCCCCCCTTACCTTATGATCCTGTCGATCATTATAAAATCAATAAAAATAACAAAATAATTTAAAAACTACAATTGAAAACTGTGTGTTGTGCGTCGTTTGTGCTGAAGGTCTTCATGAGCAAGCATTTCTGGCAAATCAAAAGTTAAATCTACTGGGGTAAAGGGTGATCTCAGACAGATTTCAGGGAGAATAAAGCTAAACTCATTAGTTAAGCAGTGTGGACTCAGGGAGAACCTAGGTCATGTTTGCCTTATCTCTGTATTTTTGGACAGCCTACACTCTCTGTCTCAATTTCATTAACTTTCAGTAGGCTGAAAATAACATTTACAAGGTTATTTTGTGGATTTAATCAATAAGAAAAACAACTGTCACAGTTCCTAATATATTTTTATTTTATTTTATTTTTATTTATTTATAAAAAGGAAACATTGACAAAAGCATAGGATAAGAGGGATACAACTCCACACAATTCCCACCATCAGAACTCCATATCCCATCCCATCCCCTGATAGTTTCCCTATTCTTTATCCCTCTGGAACATTATGGGGTGCAGAAGGTGGAAGGTCTGGCTTCTATAATTGCTTCCCCGCTGAACATGGGCATTGGCGAGTGGATCCATACTCCCAGCCTGTCTCTCTCTTTCCATAGTGGGGTGGGGCTCTGGGGAAGCAGGGCTCCAGGACACATTGGTGGGGTTGTCTGTCCAGGGAAGTCTTTTGGCATCATGTTAGCATCTGAAACCTGGTAGCTAAAAAGAGAGTTAACATATAAAGCCAAACAAGTTGTTGACTAATCATGAACCTAAAGGCTGGAATAGTGCAGATGAAGAGTTCCTAATATATTTCAGGAGATTAGCAGACATTGGGTCTTTTTTTCTTTACCTTTAGTTAGATGTCTAGTAACAGCTATCAGTTCAAGTTTATAAAGTTCTTGCAAGTCCATGCTTACATGTTAATAATGTCTGAAATGAACTTGAATGTAACTATGAAATTTTTTTCCTTTATTTTAGATCGGAGTTTACATCTTCTTCTTGGCTATTTGAAGCCGAAACTTAGTCTGCCCATTTCTTCTTGTACATCACTTCTTCCTATATCACCTGTGGCAACTGAACATTCTAAATATCATTAGTATGACTTGAAGTGAGCAGTAAGGGTAAGATACATAACAGATTTTATAGACTCTGTGTTCCCCCCTCAAAAAAAAATAACAAGAGTATCACATTAATTATTTTTCTATGGAACACATTTTAAATGAAAACATTTTATAAATTGAGTTAAATATGTTATAATATAAAAATTGACTTTACCTTTTTAATTTATTTTTTAATTTGGCCACAGAAATATTTTACTTACATATATGATTCACATTATATTTCTATTGAACACCATTGGTCTAGAAGATAAACACCAAAATATAGCCCAGAGGAATCAAACACTCACATATTTGATAAGTTTTCCACCCTTGAGGTCAGATTCTGAGAACACAGGGTCTATTTATTTATTTAATATACATTTAATATAGGTATGTGTGTGTTTATGTATGTACGTATTTAACCTATATTTAAAGATTTAGTTTAAGTGCACATATTACAGTGTGCAAGGACCCAGAGTCAAGCCTCCAGCCCCCACCTGTAGGACGGAAACTTCACAAGCGGTGAAGCAGTGCTGCAGATGTCTCTACTTCTCTCTATCTATCTATCTATCTATCTATCTATCTATCTATCTATCTATCTGTCTGTCTATTTATCTATCTATTTATCTCTGTCTTTATCTACTTCCCCCTCAGCTTTTGTCCATCTCTATCAAAAACAAAACAAACAACAACAAAAAGAAAAAACGGATTTTTACCGGAGAGCTAGGGAGACAGCTCAATAGTTATACAAAAAATCACCATGCCTGAGGCATTGAGGTCCCAGGCTCAATCCCCAACACTACCATAAGCCAGAGCTAAGTAGTGCTTTGGTATCTGTCTCTCAATCACTTTCGTTAAGAGTGAGTAATAAATTTTTTGGAAAAGATTTTCATGAGAGAGATGAGGAGATACAGAAAGACCAGAGGACATTCAACTCTGTACATAGTGGTGCCAGGGACTGAACCTTCAGCCTCCAGGATTTCACACATTAAAGTCTTACATGCTACCAACATTTATTTAAGCAATTACCTCTGTTGAATAGTTTATGGTTGTAACCTGACAATGAGAAGCATTCGTTCTCTTAGCAGGCTTACAAAAGCCAAAAAGGATGTAGTCTAAGAGGAACTGACTTACTCTCCTGCTAGGCATTTACTAGTAGTTGTAATTTGCTACTAGTTGCCAGATGTGGCAATTTTGCCTTTAAAGAATGCAAAGTCACACCTTGACTAATTGCAAGAGTGGGTATGGGATATCACAAGAGAAAGAGTAGCCACATGAAGAGTCTTAATACAAAGGAATAAAAAGGAGATTTTTGTAGAAAGTAACTCTTGTTTGTGCTTATAACTAATTAGTAAAATGCTTCTTTTCATCACAAATCACCAGCTAGTACATTAATCAGAATCAGATTTTTTTTTCCACCAGTGTCTGCATGGGTACTCCATTGTTCCTGGCATCTGTTTGTTCATGTGTTTCCATTCATTTTTTTTTTCTGATAGAGACACAGAGAGAGAAAGAGAGAGGGGGTGGAGAGAGAGACTTGCAACACTGCTCCTATGTTTGTGAAGCTCCTCCCCCTGCAGGTGCAAATTGGAGGCTTGTATCCTGGCCCTCATGCATGGCAACCTGTTCACTCTACCTGGTGTGCCAGGTCATCAAATTTCTATGGCCCTTTTGCAAACTGAGTTTGGACATGAAATGTCCTATAATCTACACAATCACAGCAGTTTAGTTTACACCGATGATTAAATATTTAACTAAGCAACATCTTCAAAATTCTGGGTAATAATAATTAACTCTCTCCATACAGAATTTAATCTCTAATCTTGCCATAGCATTATTTATTGCCTGAGGATAAGTATATTTTGACGCACACACCCCTCTCAGAAAGTTCAAGTAGAGGTAGTGGCCAGGAAGAAAGAACAGTCTGTTGTGAACAACAACTGTGCTATGCTCTAAGGAATAGCTTTATTTCTCTCCATTTTTAAAAATTTAACCAACTATCATAAGTTGGTTTTTGTTTGTTTGTTTTTTACTTCATGAAATGTGTCCACTAGAGAAAGGAAAATCTGTGTTTTTTAAAAGAGCGGATGTCATTGAGTTGAGTCATTGGACCACACAGGAAGCACAATGAGGGTATGAACAGTGGGACTAGGCAGGCCGCTCTCTTCTCTCTCAACTCTACCCAAGTAACCATGGACTAATCATTCAACCCCTCTGGGTTTCTGTTTCCCATTAGCAAATTTCAAGTAATGACTCTAGCTCTTCTCTACCACACAAAGACACTTAGATGCCTAGAGAAAAGAAGACTTGGGTTCTTTCTTCTGCCTTAGAAATACAGGAAATACAGAATTGACTACTCATTTCCCCGTCTCCTTCCTCCTATTACTAACCCATTCAGCTAAGGAAGAGAGACAGAAAGGTAGGCAAGAGGACTACCTGTATAGCAAAATGCAATGAGAAAAGGGAATGAACTGAAATTAATAAATTTTTATTGCCTCCAGGGTTATTTTATCTATGTATGTATTTATTTTTTATTGCCATTTGGGATTACTGTTAGGGCCCAGTGCAAATCCATGGCTCCTGGTGGCCTTTTTTTTTTTCCTTTATACTTTTCATTTTTATTTGACAAGACAGAGAGAAATTAAGAGGGAAGAAGAGATAGAGAGGGAGAGAGCGAGACATCTGCAGACCTATTTCACTGCTCATGAAGCATCCTCTTTGCATGTGGGGAGCAGGGACTCAAACCTGGATCATGGTGATATGTGTGCTTAACTGAGTACACTACCTACTGGCCCTCATAAAACTAATCTTTAATGAGAAAGTTCAGAATTAATTGTCACTTAAATAAATAAAACACATAGTTCCTCCTGCACTTGTGAACTTAATATGTTGAGTCAGCATAACAGCCATGTTCAATGACATAGACATACTACTTTTTCAGATTCTTGCTATCCTTGCTGTTCCCCATTTATTTTCTCTCTTTTTCTAATGCTTTTATTTATTTATTATTGGATAGAGACAGTGAGAAATTGAAAGGGGAAGGGAAGATAGAGAGGGAGAGAGACAGAAAGATACCTGCAGCCCAGCTTCAAGACCTTCCCCCTACAAGTTGGGACCAGGGTCTTGAACCTGAGTCTCTGCACACTGTAGTGTATGTGTGCTTAACCAAGTGTGCCACCACCTGGTCCCCAACAGTTGGGTCAAGCCTTGGGAAAATCCTTTGTCATCAGGAAGAAAATTATTTTTTATTGCATTCCTATTAATTATTGGATAGAGACAGAGAAAAGTTTTGAGAGTGGGGAAGGAGGTAGAAAGGGAAAGAGACACACCTACAGTCTTGGTTCACCATTTGTGAAGCTCCCCTCCTTGTTTCCCCATTTCTTTCCTAGTCTCCTCTGGACTCTTCATCTCCAAAAGCAGGATTCAGTGGACTAGCTTTCAGCTGGGCCACTCTAGTGAAATTATCAGCAGTTATCACTTCTAGCTGCCCTGAGCAATTTTCACTAATCTCATAAAAATTGACCACAAGGCTATGGAGGTGGATCTGCAATACAGTTTATGCATGAGGCCCTAGAATCAAAACCTCATACTACATAAAAACAAGAAAAACAAAACCAAAATAGAACATCATAAACAGTGGTACTCTGGTCTCTATCTACATAAAAAATTCTCTCTCTCTCTCTCTCTCTCTCTCACACACACACACACACACACAAATAAAATTAAATTAAAATTTATCATAATAGGAAAATGTATTTTCAATATAACTGTCTGCTAGAAATGTGCATTTGGGTCTTAACAAACCATGGCTTATTGGAGTTTACATTTTTCTCACTCTTCCTGGACTATGAAGTTTTTTTCAAGGCATTTTGTAGTAATTTTACCATAACCTGTGCCCAACCCTGCTAAGTGGAACTTCATGGTTTAATTAGACTTCCAATGGAATCACTAAAGATGGTTAACCCAGCCTAACCCTAGCTTCCGCTCAGGAAGAGGAAGAAAAATATCAGGAAAATATCAGCTGTCGTTCAGCCTATCTCAGGTTTAATAAAGAATTTTAGTGACTCTCACTACTAGCACCAAACCACTTTCTATTCTACCAAACTATCCACTTCAACAGCAATACAATATTTAAAAAATTGGGGGCATTATTTCCAGCATATTCTTTAAGAGGAAGGGAATAAAAACTCAAAAATAACATAGGTAAAGCATGATAAAATTTAAATACTACTGCCTCAACTTTACTCTGAGATCAGAAAAAACAGAGCAGAAGAAAAGATAAACTGGAAAAAAAAACTGAAGAGGATTTAAATCTAACTGTTATTGTTGCAAGTATCATAGAGAACTTCCTGGGGAGACTATCAGCATGGAAGATAATTCTACATGAAATCAGTTTTGTCATAAACTTTAATTTTATCTTATTGCTTTTCTTTTTTATGATATTCTTCCTTGATAATAATTTTAGGATCTCTCCTCTCCTTGATCAACTAGGAATACCGAAGGAGATCATCTGGGACCACAAGACTGGACTAGAATGACTTCAGGAAGCCAGAAAATCACCAGTGAGTGCAAATATGTTTGGCTCATGGACAGAGAGGAGCCTAGGGAGAGATTAAGTGTCTGGTAACAGTCCAGCAATTTACCAGTTGAAACACCACCTCCAGTCTCTTTCACCAACAAAAAGACAGCTGAAGGGAGGAGAGGCCTCTCCTAAGACTCACCAAATGCAACTGTGAGTCTCCATTGCTACTGCCCTCAGAAGCTGGAGCAGCAGAGGGGAGGTCCTGTACTGACAACAGGGGACAGAGAACTAAACAGGAAACTCAGGAGAAGATCTAAATATCCATGGACTAGCAGTGGGGCTGTGAGAGTTTCTTTGCATAACCACTGGATTATCTCTGCCTCATCTTGCTTTATCTCTTGGTCAGGAGTCAATGACTAAGCTAAGAAGCCTACTTATACTTTAAAAGCCCTCAGGCTGCCATAGCCTACAGAGAAGAACAATAACAAAAGAAGATTTAAGCCACTGAGCTCCAACTCAGGGATTAAAATACTATTGAAACAACTGCCAATTTCCACAACTGCAAACCCTTTAATTACCTTATTTGAACATAAGTCAATCCAGGCAAAAGTAATTTGAAAATTTCTGAGAGAGGGACCTCATAACATACTATATAAAATCAATAAACCAACAAGAAGAAATATTAAAGAAATGAATCAGGGCAAGAGTCCAGCTAAAAACGCCCCAAAGGTTGAAGCATAAAATAATGAAGTCAATATCCAAACACTATTTAAGGAAATCATCACAGGAGTGAGTAAAGAGTTTGAAAGAATTGTCATCAGAAATGCAGAAACAACAAATGAGTCTCTGGAAGAAAACACTAATTATCTCAATGTTATTAGAGATCTGAAAACATCAAAGACATAAAGGTTCAAGAATCCCAGAGGGTCCCAAACAGAATTAACTCAGACTTAAAGACACATCATATATAGAATGGAAAGGAATAAGAATAAAGAAAGGATCCTGAAGGCTGCAAGAGAAAAACAAAGAGTCACCTACAAAGGAAAACCCATAAGATTAGCAGCAGACTTCTCCAGACAAATACTATAGGCTATAAGATAATGGTAAGATATCTATCCAGTGCTCAATGAGAAAGGCTTTCAACCAAGACTACTGTATCCCGCTAGACTGTCATTCAGACTAGATGGAGGCATCAAAACCTTCTCAGGCAAGCAACACCTGAAAGAATCAACTATCACCAAGCCTGCCCTGAAAGAAGTTCTGAAAGGTCTCATATAAACAGTCAGACCACCATAAATATGCCATATATCAGAACACTCTTTAGTGTTCTACAAGAATGGCATTAAAATATCTTCAATCTTTGATATCAATAAATGTCAATAGCCTAAATCCACCTATTAAAAGGCACAGAGTAGGAAGATGGATCAGAAAACACAACCCAACAATATGCTGTCTATAGGAAACCCACCTAACTCAACAAGACAAACACAGACTCACAGTGAAAGGATGGAAAACTATCATACAAGTCAATGCCCCACAAAAAATGGTAGGAACAGCTATTCTCATATCTGATATGATAGACTTTATAATAAAATTTTTAAAAGATAGGGATGGACATTATTTAATGCTCAGAGGATCAGTCGATCAGGAGGACTTAACAATTATTAACATCTATGCACCCAATGAGAAGCCATCTAAATAGATCAAACATCTACTGAAAGAGCTATAGCAGTATATTAACAGCAACAAAGTAATAATAGGGAACTTCAACATACCACTCTCTCAGATTGACTGATCATCCAGGCAGAAAATCAATAAAGACTTGAAGGAGCTAAATGAGGAGACAGATACACTACAACTATTGGACATTTTCAAAGTCATTCATCCCAAGAAACTGGAAAACACATTCAAGTCCACATGGATCATTCTCAAGGACAGACCATATGTTAGGCCACAAAGACAACATCAGCAAATTCATGAGCATTGAAATCATACTAAGCATCTTCTCAGACCACAGTGGAATTAAACTAACACTTAGTAATCAACAGAAGATTAGTAATAGTACCAAAATGTGCAAACTAAACAGTACACGATTTAAGAACTACTGGGTCAAAGAGGAAATCAAGGAAGAAATCTAACTGTTTTGAGAGTTAAATGAAAATGAAGACATGGGCAGGGGTAGATAGCATAATGGTTATGCAAAGAGATTCTCATGCCTGAGGCTCCAAAGTCCCAGGTTCAATCCCCTACACCACCACAAGCCAGAACTGAGCAGTGCTCTGGTAAAAAAAAAAAAAAAATTGAAAAAAAAATCACAAAAAAAAAAAGAAAATGAAGACACAATCAAAATATTTGGGACACAGCTAAGGCAGTACTGACAGGGGAATTCATAGCCATACAAGCACATATTAGGAAACAAGAAAAAGTACACATAAACAGCCTGACTGCACATATTAAAGACCTAGAAGTAGAACAAAGGAACTTTAAAGCTACCAAATTGACAGAAATAACTAAAGTTAGAGCAGAAATCAATAACAATGAAAATAAGAAAACCATACAAAAGATCAATGGAAGCAAATGTTGGTTCTTTGAAAGAGTGAACAAAATCAACAAACCTTTAGCCAGACTCACAAAACAAAAAAGGGAGAAGACCCAAATAAATTGCATCATAAATGAAAGAGGAGATAACACAACAGACACCACAGGAATTCAGCATATCATGTGAGGCTTCTATGAACAACTATATGCCACCAAGCTAGCGAACCTGGAAGAAATGGATGATTTCCTAGATACCTACAAACTTCCACAATTAAGCAAAGAGGAACTAGATAACATGAGCAGGCCCATCAAAGCTAATGAAATTGAAACAGTTATCAAAAACCCTCCCAAGAAAAAAAGACCTGGACCAGATGTTCTTACAAATGGTTTTACAAAAAGGTTTTTACAAAACCCTCAAAGAAGAACTAATACCTGTAATTTTAAAAGTCTCCCAAAAGATTGAAGACACTGGAATATTCCCTTCCAGCTACTATCACTCTGAAGCCAACATCACTTTGATACCAAAAGCAGACAAGGACACAACAAAAAAAGAAAACTACAGACCAATATATCTGATGAACATAGATGCCAAAATATTGGACAAAATTCTAGCCAACCAGATACAGCAGTATATTAAAGAGTGTTCACCATGACTAAGTAGGGTTTATCCCAGGCATGCCAGGTTGGCTTAATATACGTAAATCAATCAACGTGAGCCCCTCATCCATAAAAGCAAAACCAAAAACCACATGGTCATATCAATAGATTCAGAGAAAGCCTTTGACAAAATCCAAAAATCCTTTATGATCAAAACCCTACAAAAACAGGAACAGATGGAAAATTCCTGAAGATAGTGAAGTCTATATATAGCAAACCTACAGCCAACAACATACTCAATGGCAAATAACTGGAAGCATTTCCCCTCAGATCAGGTACTAGACAAGGCTCTCCACTATCACCATTACTATTCAACATAGTGATGGAAGTTCTTGCCACAGCAATCCAGCAGGAGCAAGGAATTAAAGGCATACATATTGGAAAAGAAGTAGTCAAAATCTTCCTATTTGCAGATGACATGATAGTATACATATAAAAACCTAAGGAATCCAGCAAGAAGCTTTTGGAAATCATCAGGCAATACAGTAAGGTGTCAGGCTACAAAACTAACATTCAAAAGTCTGTGGCATTCCCCTATACAAGCACTAAATTAGAAGAAGGTGAAATCCAGAAATCAGTTCCTTTTACTATATCAATAAAAACAATATAATGTCTAGGAATAAACCTAACAAAAGAGGTGAAAGACTTGTATATTGAAAATTATGAGTCACTACTCAAGGAAATTGAAAAAGACACAAAGAAGTGGAAAGACATTGCATGTTCATGGGTTGGAAGAATTAACATCATCAAAATGAATACACTACCCAGAGCCATCCACAAATTTAATGCTATCTCCATCAAGATCCCAACCACATTTTTAAGAGAATAGAACAAATGCTACAAATGTTTATCTGGAACCAGAAAAGACCTAGAATTGCCAAAACAATCTTGAAAGAAAGAACAGAACTGGAGACATCACACTCTGTCACACTCAAATTGTATTATAGGGCCATTGTCATCAAAACTGCTTGGTACTGGAACAGACACACTGAATAGACACACTGAACAGTGGAATAGAATTGAGAACCCAGAAGTAATCCCCACACCTATGGACATCTAATCTTTGACAAAGGTGCCCAGACCTTTAAATGGAGAAAGCAGAGTCTCTTCAACAAATGGTGTTGGAAAAAATGGGTTGAAACATGCAGAAGAATGAAAATTAACCACAATATTTCACCAAACACAAAAGTAAATTCCAAGTGGATCAAGGACTTGGATGTGAGACCAAAAGCTCTCAGATACTTAAAGGAAAATATTGGCCGAACACTTTTCCACATAAATTTTAAAGGCATCTTCAACTGAACAAATCCAATTACAAAGAAGACTAAGACAAGCATAAACCTATGAAACTACATTAAATTAAAAAGCTTCTGCTCCTCGGAAGTTGGGTGGTAGCACAGCTGGTTATGCACACATGGCACAAAGCGCAATGACCAGCATGAGGATCCCAGTTCAAGCCCCCAGCTCCCCACCTGCAGGGGAGTTGCTTCACAGGCAGTGAAACAGATCCACAGTTATCTATCTTTCTCTCCCACTCTTTGTCTTCTCCTCCTCTCTCCTTTTCTCTCTGTTCTATCCAACAACGATGACATAAACAATAACTACAACAACAATAAAAGCAACAAGGGGAACAAAAAGGAAAATAAATAAATTAATATTTTTTAAAAGCTTCTACTACTCACCTACTTCCTATTACAGTTCTCTCACTCCAAATCTAACCTCATCAAAGCAAGGACTGCAAAATCTGAATAACGGCAAAAGACTGGCATACTTTAACGATGACTCTATCTATCAGGCCACCCCATCAGCTGGGGCCCTATTCAGAGAGTCCTGAGGTTCCCTAACAGACATGATGGGCCTAGACCTTGAATAAATCTCTCTCTCCATTGTTACTGGTCATTCCTAGCAGGAACAACAAAGTAGACCCCTTTGTGGGCCCACATAGGACCTTGCCCTCAACTTAGATCAACAATGTTAGCAAAACAAAGGTCATATATAACAAGCCCATTGTTAAAGTCACACTCACAGTAAGGCTTAAATGCTTTTTGTAGATTATATGACTTATATAAGGATGCTCTAATCCTACACAAATAAAAAAAATCTGTAAGAATAACTTAATGCAGCAAAGTTAAGAACAGAAAATCAATGTTAAAAAAATTAATTGCATTGCTATATACTAACAGTGAACTGCTGGAAAGAGAAATTAAGAAAATAATTCTATTGCAGTTGCATTAAAAGGAATAATAGTAAGATTAGCTCTTGTCTTCTGCTGCAATGCTGGGTAGAATTGTAGGGAAAATATTCGTAATGTAACAGGACAGAGCAGAAATATGAAAACAGAATGGTTTCACTCTTATGTGATTTTAAAAAGCTTACTTACACATCAAATAAACGTGTCATTCTCTGAATGGTTCCAAAGAATCTCTGGTTTTCAGTCCTTCTTTTGCAGGCTGGAGCATTAAAGGACACCACATTTCTGATCAGTCTTCTACGTTGTCAAATGTGTTAGCATACAACAGTTCATAGTAGTCTTACACCTTAATCTATCTGTTGTAACAGTAATGTCTCTTATTTCATATCAAATTTTCTTTACTTGAGATGTCTTAGTCTAGCCAAAGATTCATCAGTTTTATCAATCTCTTAAAAAACAAACAAACAAACAAAAAACCTTTAGTGACTGGGAAGATATCTCAGTGGGTAGAGCTCTAGGTTTGATTCCTAGAATCATGCTGAATGGAACAGTACTCTGATCTCTGTACAGCTACTTAGTTACTCTCATAAAATGAATCTTTGAGAAAGAACAGAAAGGGAAACACAAAGCAGAATTTAACTGAGTTTGTAGTATTGCACCAAAGTAAAATCTTCTGGGTTGAGGTTGAGGGTAGATTTTCAGCTTCACTATAGGGAGATGGGGGTAGGGACACAAACCTTTGGTGGTCAGAATAGTGTTAATATACAACCCTTTTGGGTGGGGGTAAATAACATAATGTTTATTCAAAGAAACTCTAATGCCTGAGGCTCCAAAATACCAAATTCCCTGCACTACCATACACCAAAATTGAGCGGTGCTCTGGCAAAATTAATTTAAAAAAAAAAATTCTGTACAGCAAAAGAAACCACTAACCAAATAAAGAAACCCCTCACTGAATGGGAGAAGATATTTACATGTCATACATCAGACAAGAGGCTAATAACCAAAATATATAAAGAGCTTGCCAAAATCAACAAGTAAACAAATAACCCCATTCAAAAATGGGGAGAGGACATGGACAGAATATTCACCACATAAGGGATCCAAAAGGTAGAGAAGCACATGAAAAAATACTCTAAGTCTTTGATTGTCAGAGAAGTGCAAATAAAAACAGCAATTAGGTACCACTTCACTCCTATGAGAATATCATGCATCAGAAAAGGTAGCAGCAACAAATGCTGAAGAGGTTGTGGGGTCAAAGGAACCCTCCTGCACTGCTGGTGGGAATGTCAATTGGTCCAACTTCTGTGGAGAACAGTCTGGAGAACTCTCAGAAGGCTAAACGTGGACCTACCCTATGATCCTGCAATTCCTTTCCTGGAGATATATCCTAAGGATCCCAAAACACACATCCAAAAAGATCTGTATACATATATGTTCTTAGCAGCACAATTTGTAATAGCCAAAACCTGGAAGCAACCCAGGTGTCCAACAACAGATGAGTGGCTGAGCAAGTTGTGGTATATATACTCAATGCACTACTACTCAGCTACTAAAAATGGTGACTTCACCATTTTCAGCCAATCTTGGATGGACCTTGAAAAATTCATGTTAAGTGAAATAAGTCAGAAACAGAAGGATGAATAGGGGATGATCTCACTCTCAGGCAGAATTTGAAAAACAAGAAGAGAAAACACAAGTAGAACCTGAACTGGAATTGGTGTATTGCACCAAAGTAAAAGACTCTGGGGAGGGGGGGAATACAGGTCCAAAAGGGATGGCAGAGGACCTAGTGGGGGTTGTAGTGTTATATGAAAAACTGGGAAATGTTATGCATGTACAAACTACTGTACTTACTGTCGAATGTAAAACATTAATTCCCAGATAAATAAATAAATTTTTTTAAAGATATTAAGACAACCCCAAGGCTAAGTGGGATTCATTCCTGGAAATGAGGGATGGTTCTGTATCCACAAGTCAACTGATATAATCCACTATATCAACAAAAAGAAATATTTTTAAAATGCATGATTATATAAGCAGGTGCTGAAACATCAATTTAAAAATAATCAACATCCATTCATTATAATGACCCACAAAAGAAAACTATGAATAGCCCAAGCACTTGTAAGAAGAAAGAAGAAACAAAGAAAGAGAGAAGAAGAAAGAAAGAAAAGGAGGTATATCCCACTTCAGTTTATACAACAAATCAACAGTAACTGAAGCAGCATAGTGCAGAACAAAAATGGACACGTAGATCAATGAAACAGAATCAAGAATACAGAAATGAACCCACACATAAAAAACTACACAAAATATGACAAAGGGACCAAAATGATTCAATGAGATAAAGAAGGTCTCTTCAACAAATGGTGCTGGGAAAACTGAACAGCCACATATAGAAAAGTGAAACTAGACCACGACTTAATACCATACTGTGAAGTCAAATAAAAATGGATTGAAGATATGGATATTAGACGAGAAAATCTAAAATCACACTGAGTCATGACTCCCAAGAATCTCTCCATTCCCAAAAAGACCTAGACAAATAGATAAATCCAGCAAACTGTCACAGCACCACGTTAGCTCCACAATGAAATCACATTAAATACACAAACATCCAGGAAATACTATCATTCCATTTAAAACTGTGATAGAACCTACAGAAAAAAGTGCACAGAAGAAATTAAAAAAAAAAAGTACAAGAAAGATATGTGGAGGACATATCAGAGAAATAACTTGGAAAATTCTTTCACAACAAATGGAGCCTTTAACAAAACAGAAAGGCACCCCATTGAATAACAGTATTTTTTACAAACAAAGGGCAAATAATCAAAAAACTATTAAAGAACCATAAAACTCACCAACAAGAAAGCAAACAAGCTATTTAAAAAAAAAAAATGGATAGAAGACATGGTCTGAATCTTTACCAAAGAAGATTCCAGAAGACCACCAGACATAAAAATGCTCAAAGGCACTGATCAGCAGGAAAATGCAAAAAGAGATAATAAGAGATATTACTTCATATCTGTATGAACATAATACATCAGAAAGAACAGAAAACCAAGTGGTGGTGAGCTTGTGGGGGAAAGAAATCCCTCCACATTCTTGGTAGGAATGTAGATTGGTCTAACCTTTGTGGAAAACAGTCTGGAGATTCCTCAGAATACTGGAAATGAACCTTCCTTATGGTCTAGCAAATTTCACATAGTCTAGCAAATCCCTTCATAAGGTTCTGTCCAAAGAAACAGAAGCACCTATCTAAGGTGATATTTGTACACCGATGTTCATAGCCATCTACTTCAAAAATGTGAAGACTAAACAGCATTCTTCCAAATAACTACTGAGTCAATGAAGAAATCAAAAGAGAAATTCAAAAACTATCTGGGCAACAACAAAAATTGAGAGATAAGTTATCAGATTCTATAGATGAAAGCGGTACTACATGATACAAGCCTACATTAAGAAAAAAGAAGAAAAAGAATGATCTCAAATGAAAAAAAAATCTAACATTACAAATGAAGCAACTAGTAAAAAGGGTGGCAAGGAGACCCCAACATTAGGAAAAAGAAGTAACAAGAGATCAGAGGAGACACCAAAGAAACAGAAACCTAAAAGAAAATTCAAGGGGGTGGGGCAGAAGGTAGCGTAGCGGGTTAAGCACACATGGCATGAAGCGCAAGGACCCACTAAGGAACCCCCGGCTCCCTACCTGAAAGGGAGTCACTTCACAGGCAGTCTGCAGTTGTCTTTCTCTCCCCTTCTTGGTCTTCCCCTCCTCTTTCGATTTCTTTCTGTCCTATCCAACAACAGCAAAGGCAACAATAACAATAACAATAACAACAGCAACAAGTGGGGAAAATGGCGTCCATGAGCAGTGGATTTGTAGGGGAAAACGGTTTCCATGAGCAGTGGATTTGTAGTGCAGGCACCGAGCCCCAGCAATAACCCCCTGGAGGCCAAAAAAAAAGACATAAACTGTTTTTACTTTAAAGGGATAAGTAAAATAAACTACTGTCTACTTATTTCTCTAAGGTAGATAAAACTGGTTATCCAAAACAAAAAAAAAAAAACATTTCTCTCATCTGATAAAAAATGCGAGCCAGTCAAACTAAGTAATATGAGGTTCTCAGATACACCAGGCTGTTGGGGATGTCTGTAAGACATGCATGTACTAGTCAGAGTGAATTATGAGACAAAAATATCTAATCTAATTTTTTTATTTTAAATGTCAATAAACATTATATACATGAATAAAAGTTTTTGAAGAATGAATAGAATTGGTAAACCTTTAGCCTGGGTGGGAAAAATAATATTAAGAGAAATAAAATACAAATTACCAACATCAGGAATGAAAATATACGATCATCAAAAGATTCTACAGAAGTAGAGAAGGATAATAAAGAAATGTCTTGAACTTGTTGACAACATAGGTGCAATGAAAACTTGAGAAATACAAACAGCCAAAATTCGTTCAAGAAAACTTAATGTAAATAGCCTTGTTTACAATAAAGAAGTTTATTTGATAGTTTAAAACCTCACATGAAGAAAACTTGATTAGGATTCACTAAGGGGGGGCCATAAAGTTTGCCAGTAGAGCCTACACCTTGCCTGTACCTCAGTTATTAATTCCAGCAAATGTGACAGGTGATGTATAATACCTGGCCTTCTTTCTATCTGTCTATCTAAATGAAAAAATAGCCCAGAGTGGTGAAACTCTGCATACCATGTGCAAGAAGTCAGGTTCGAGGCCCCTGTCCCTTCTAGCGTGACGAGGGGGAGAGGGGTACCTTCCTGAGCAGTGAAACAATGCTGCTTCACTACCCTCCCTCTCTATAGGCCCTTCCTTTTTCAATTTCTCTTTGTCTCTATAAGAGAATAATAAAGTAAAATATCAGACATATCTGTACGTGTCTATTTGAAAGCAATTAATTTAAGTGAATAATAACCTTCCCCTGGAGTAACCCTTTAAAATTCTGCCTCAAAACACAAATGGGAATCTATCTGCCCCCTCTCCTTTTTTTTTCTAAATTCCAACTCTCAAAACTTTTGGCATCTCTCAGCTAATAAAAGTGAGCTCCCAGCTCCCGGTTACACAAAATTCTACCAGGAACACTCATTTAATGGTGTCTACTTGGCCAGGCCTGACATAACCAGTCAGAGTTTTTCTCAGGACCAGAGAAAGTGCCAGAGGAAGAACTGGCAGGCAGCCAATGTCAGGGACAGAGGGGAGCCAACTTCTGAACCAAGGACGCTGAGGCAATGGCGGGGTTTGCAGGCCAGACTGAGTGGCACTCGCACTGTGCAAAAGCCTGGCTTCCAAAGCAGCACTGGTCACTTAAAATACCATCAGAGGAAAACTTGTCATGCACAAAAGAGGGTAAATACCAGGTCTAAATGCCAACTACATTTAGCTAACAAAGGGAAGGTTAAACTTGGCAAGAATTACCAAATTAAAAAAAAAAAATCTACAACCCTTTCAACATTCCAGCAAATGTTGGACATCATCTAGCACCAAGAGAGAGAACAAGGTCAGTAACATACACCACTGCCCCCACCACAGAGGTGAGCCCTCCAAACTGGACTCAGAGGGCACTTGTGACCAAGACTTCCAGTGCAATAGGGAAGCATGTGAAAATCCAGTAATAGGCAGTGACATGCCTTATGTCATGTCAGTTTTAAAATCCAGTGAGATGGAGATATAGATGTCAGCTCCTAGGACAGGCTGGCTTCATCGCCAATGGACATCACGCTGCCAGCACCTGTCCACTCAGCAGGTCGTGTGCCTTCAAGTGGAGGCATTTGCGTGCATATTCCCCGGCCTCTGCTCCCTAAGCAGCATCAGGCATAAAGGGGGTGCCGCCTCTCAGTCTGGGCCAGCACATGGAGAGCAGTCAGGAGAGACTGCTCATAATTATTTGATGCAGATGGTCGCTTTATCAGTATAGACACCAAGCAATCCCATGTAGGGTGTTGAAGGGCTCACCAGTTCTGCTCCTGCACAGACCTTCAGGCTACCAGTCAATATACGTGAAAGGAAAAGCCTTCTCACAATACTTTAGAAGCCCATTTCTGTGACCAGCAGAGGTAGAGAATATTGTCAAAAATGCCAAAAGAACATGTTCTTCTTAAGTTCATGGAACTGAAGAGCCAGATGCAAATGCAGAAGTTCACTTGTTTTAAAATGGAACCATTGGAGAGCACAAAACTTGTCCTTGTAGCTGGCAGGTAAGCCTGTAGCAGGTTCTGAATTGTGTAAAAGGACCCTCACAATAGCACTGAGTTAAAACTTAGTCTCATAATCAACAATTTGTTTGGCTTTGTATGTTAACTCTCTTTTTAGCCACCAGGTTCCAGATGCTAGCATGATGCCAACCAGACTTCCCTGGACAGATAACCTCACCAATGTGTCCTGGAGCTCAGATTCCTCAGAACCCCACCCCACTAGGGAAAGAGAGAGGCAGGCTGGGAGAATGGATCCACCTGACAATGCCCATGTTCAGCGGGGAAACAATTATAGAAACCAGACCTTCCACCTTCTGCACCCCATAATGACCTTGGGTCTATACTCCCAGAGGGTTAAAGAATAAGAAAGATATCAAGGGAGGGAATGGGATGCGGAGTTCTGATGGTGGGAATTGTGTGGAGTTGTACCCCTCTTAACCTATGGTTTTTTTAGTGTTTCTTTTTATAAATAAAAATTTAAAAAATTAAAAAACTTTATCTCTTGGTGTATTGCACCAAAATAAAAGACTCTGGGGTGGGGTGGGAGGAGGGTTCAGGTCCTGGAACATGATGGCAGAGGACCTAGTGGGGGTTGAATTCTGATGTGGAATGCTGAGGAATGTTATGCATGTTCAAACTATTGTATTTTACCACCAACTGTAAACCATTAGTCCTTCAATAAAGAATTTTTTTTAAAAAAACTTGCTCTGCAGCCTCCTTTTGACCATTTACCTGTTCTGGTACAAAGAGGAAACCAGCTCTCAGGAGAGGCTTGAGTCTTGGCTCTCAGAATTTTAAAGGGAAATAGGAACTTAAGAAATGCACATTCCTGAGGCCAGGAGACAGCTCACCCAGTGAGAGTGGATGCCTGATGTGTGTCCTGGGTCAGAGGCCTGTCACCACGCTGGAGCACCAGGCATAGCCCTTGAAGAGCTTCTCAGGTAGTAGAACAGTGCTGTGGTGTCACTCTAAGCCTCTCTCTTTCTCTTTCCTTCTTTCTTTAAATACTCTTCTCTCAAACAATTTTTATTAATGATTTAATATTGATGTACAAAATTTTAAGAACACAGGTATAATTCCATACTGGTTCCACTACCAGAGTTCTGTGTCCCTATCCCCTTCATTGGAAACTACAGTAGTTCTCCCAAGGTCACAGATAGGGGTTATCTAAACTAACTTTTAAACACATTTGAACAAAGTCTTATCAAAAAGCCAGAAACTTGGCCAGAGATATCTCACTAGAAAGAGTGACAGCCTTTTCATGTACACACACGAAAAGTGCTATGGCACTGGGGAAAATTACAGTGTATTGTGCAGTCCTTTCTCTCTCTCTTTCTCTCTCTTTCTCTCTCTCTGTGTGTGTGTATACATGCATATGTATACATATACATATCTATACATATTTTCTTTAGTCATCTCCAGGCTTCATTACTCTGAGATAACTTTTTCAGATAGAAAGAGACAAAGAGGCCCCACCTCCAGAGGGAAAGCTTCACAAGTGGTGAAGCAGGACTGCAGGTGTCTCTCTGTCTATCCCTTTCTGTCTCCTCCTCCCCTCTCGATTTCTGGCTGTCTCTATCCAGAAAATAAATAAATAAATAAATAAATGGAATACTTTAAAAAAAACTTTTAAGAGACAAAGAGGTGGAGGACAGTACAAAAGCTTCCTTCAGTGCAGTGGGGGGGGGGCAAGCTCAAACCTGAGTCGTACACTATCCAAATGAGCAATTTTGCCAGCCCTCTGTTTATGCTGGCTCTTCAAAAAGTAGATAAATAAGTAAAGAATTTTTTAGAGGGAGGTGAAGAGAGGACATTCAGTAGTGGCATCACATATGCATAAGACCATGAATTGATTCAGAAAGAGAAACAGAGAGAGAGAGAAAGAAAAAGTCCAGAGTTTTTCAAACATGTTTCAATAATCTCATCTTGCAAATAACATCTTTAAGTGAATTATAATGTATAGAACAGAAAAAGTATAACTGGTTTTGAAGAAGGGTCTGGGGCCCCAAAACTCCATCTATCTCCTCCTTCTGGTCCTAAGGTGCCACACAAAGCCTTCAGAAGTAAACAGGACCTCCCTAAATCACAGTTCAGAAAGCACTGACTAGAAATTTTCTCACTATGGAGAAGGACTAGAGTCCCCTCACCCCACCCCACCTCACCATAAATAGAGTGACTTGTAGAAGGTCAAACAAAATAAGCTCTTCCAAAGTGTCAGGGGAAAGAGAAAAAAAAAAACAAAAAACTTGAGACCCGTAATCCAATCCCCAACTCTCTCTGCCAGGTAGAAACTCTATGTGATGCCAAAGTGTTTCCAGCAGTGCTATTCTTGGACAGAGAACAATTTGCTTGGGGCAGGGAGATAACTCACCCAATGGGACATACAAATCACTATGCAAAAGGAATGGGTTTGGGGGCTGGGCAGTGACTCATCAAGCTCCAACTTGGGTTCGAGCCCCTGGTTCCCCAGCTGCAGGGGTGACTTTACAAGAGGCAAAGCAGGTCTTCAGATGATTCTCTCTTTTTTTTTCTCTCCCTCTCCTTTCTCAATTTCCTCTGTCCTATCCAATTTTTTAAAAAAGGAAGGAAAAAATGTCCACCAGGAGTAGTAGATCCCTAGTGTTGGCACCAAGCCCCAGTGACAACCTTAGAGTAAAAAAAAAGGATTGGATTTGAACCCCTAGCACTACAAAGGAATGCCAACACAACACCAGGAAGAACTTCATGAATGGTGGAGCAGGGCTGTGCTGTATCTCTCCTCTATCTGAAGTTAAAGGAGGAAAAAAAGAGCCCACTGGCACTGGTAGAATCATGTGGGTACAAAGTCCCAGAACCAAAAATATAAAATGAAAAAGAATTATAAGGGACCTGGAGGTGGTATGCCTGGTTGATCACACAGTACAGTGCATAAGGGCCTGGGTTCAAGCCCTACTCCCCACCTGCAAAAAGAAAGCTTCACAAGTGGTAAAGCAGGTCTATAGATGTCTCTCTGCCTCTCTCCTTCTCTATCACTGCCCCATCTCAATTTCTGACTGTTTCTATCAAATAAAGATTTTTTTTTTTTAAAATGGGGTTTACAGTCAACAATATTTATACCCCTTCCTCGTATTAGGGAGTTACTCTCTTCCCTGATCCAGCTTTCTGTCCCTTTTCCAACCATGACATCATCTCCCCAGACAATAACTTGCACCTGCATATCAGATTGCAGGATCAGGCAAAAAAAAAAACAAAAACAAAAACAAAAAACTAGTATAGCTAAAGGCCCTTTGAAATATAACTAAAATATGTCTACTAGCTATCTACAAAATGGAGGATCTCCCCCCCTCCCCAGCACTTCATCTGCACTATTCCAGCCTTTAGGTTGATGATTGTTCAACAATTTGTTTGGTTTTATATGTTAACTCTCTTTTTAGCCACCAGGTTCCAGATGCTAGCATGATGCCAACCAGACTTCCCTGGACAGACAACCCCACCAATGTGCCTTGGAGCTTTGCTTCCCCAGAGCCCTACCCTACTAGGGAAAGAGAGGCAGGCTGGGAGTATGGACCCACTTGTCAACGCCCATGTTCAGTGGGAGAGCAGTTACAGAAGCCAGACCTTCAACCTTCTGTATCCCACAATGACCTGGTTCCATACTCCCAGAGGGTTAAAGAGTAGGAAAGCTATCAGGGAAGGGGATGGGATACGGAGATCTGGTGGTGGGAATTGTGTGGAGTTGTACCTCTCTTATCCTATGGTTTTGTTAATGTCTCCTTTTTTAAATAAATAAAAAAAATTTTAAAAGAATGATAAGGACTAGGTCCACCTTCAACTCCTAGTTCTCTTACATACACACTAGGATCCTCATTGAGTGGGCTATGACAATTGCAAAATTTCTCAAAAATAAACCTTCACCTCACCAGCTCCATGCCACTAAGAATACTCGGCTGCATATTTCATGCTGAATTTACAAACAGTTCCCACCTTCCTAGGGAAAAAGAAATGGAGAGACAAAAACCTGGAGCTGATCAATAAAGACAGACCAACTGAAAGAATACCAGACACTCCTTTCCTCCATACCCTCTCTTCAAGAGTATTCAGCTGTCAGAGCTAATGAAATTATTACACTTAGCCTGACCTTTTGCAGAGACAGCAAGGACTAAAAATACAATGATTATCCCTATTCCCAAATGGAAATTCCCCAGGATTCTTATCCATAGATCTCCTGAGCCTTTTAAAGTCCTAACAAAAACACTCACCATTCTTAAAAAGTGCCAGCCCTCTAGAAAGTGTGACTTCAGCTTGAGTGCAGGGTAATTTATATACCAGCTCAGTGTTCATGACTAAGATACTACAGCCACATTTACCCGATGGTTCCCATAAGGATCTTTGCTCAGTGCGAGGCTGCATACATCTTTCCATGAGTCAAGCCAACATCAGTATCTTTTTTAAAAGATGGTAAAACTCTTTGACTGGGACTCGAGGCTGGAATCAATCAGTTTGCATTCAAGTGAACTGTCTTGAGTGTCAGGCTGTCCCTGGCATGTGCAGACCTGATCCCAACACAGCTGGTTCATAAGAACATAGCATAGGAGCCTTCAAACAGGACAGGCAGGCTTCCCCACTACTGGGATGCCAGTGACAGAAAGGAAAGTGTCATGTGGTCATAACTTCAAACATAAGCAGGCTGTGCCTTCCACATAGAGATAGACAGCAGCCTGAGCACAGAGCTCTTAATTTTTTTTATTTATTTGTTTGTTTATCTATTTATAAAAAGCAAACACAGACAAAACCATAGGATAAGAGGGGTACAACTCCACAGAATTCCCACCACAAGAACTCTGTATCACATTCCCTCCCCTGATAGCTTTTCTGTTTTTTAACCCTCTGGGAGTATGGACCCAAGATCATTGTGGGATACAGAAGGTTAAAGGTCTGGCTTCTGTAATTGCTTCCCAGCTGAACATGGGTGTTGACAAGTGGATCCATATTCTCTGCCTGCCTCTCTCTTTCCCTAGTAGGGTAGGGCTCTGGGGAAGCAGAGCTCCATGACACATTGGTGGGGTTGTCTGTCCAGGGAAGTCTGGTTGGCATCATGCTAGCATCTGGAACCTGGTGGCTGAAAAGAAAGTTAACATATAAAACCAAACAAATTGTTGAACAATCATCAACCTAAAGGCTAGAATAGTGCAGATGAAGTGTTGGGGAGGGTCCTCCATTTTGTAGATAGCTAGTAGACATATTTTAGTTATATTCCAAAGGGCCTGTAGCTATACTAGGTTTTGTTTGTTTGTTTGTTTTTGCCTGAGCCTGAAATCTGATATGCAGGTGGATCCTAATTATTGTCTGGGGAGATGATGTCATGGCTGGAAAAGGAACAGAAAGCTGGATTAGGGAAGAGAGTAGCTGCCAAGTATGGGAAAGGAATATAATAAGTATTATTGACTGTAAACCCCATCTATTTGATTTGGTCTGGGGCCCATATTCAGTTTAGAAGCATACGTCACACTGCAACCCTGTAGATCTGAGCTCACATTCTGTGGTCATGAGTAGGAACATTCCAAGCTGCCCCAATATCAGGACCTATCTTCCTCAGGTCATAGAGTATGTTCTCCAGCCTCCCTTCAGAGGATGGATCTTACTCTACTATTGTTGATCCAAGTTGAGGGCAAGGTCCTCTGGGGAAACCCACAAAGGGGTCTATTTTGTTGTTTCTGATAGAGATGACCCATAACAAGGCAAGAGGGACTTACTTGAGGTCTATACCCATCATGTCTGTTCGGGAACCTCAGGACTCTGAATAGGGACCCAACTGATGGGATAGCCTTCTTCTTCTAGCATTTGCCCTTCTTCCGTAGCCTGATAGTGACTAAAGAGTCATCATTAAAGTATGCCAGTCTCTTGCCCTTATTCAGCTTTTGCAGTCCTTGCTTTGATAAACTTAGCTTTGGAGTGAGTGAGAGAACTGTAATAGGAAGTAGGTGAGGAGGGTATCTAAGTCTACTTAGATACTATTTCATTAGGAACTTTATACTGACTCACTGAAGACTATTGTGTACTTTTGCTATCAGGTATATATTTTACCCTAATTTATGGATACATATGAACATATGCTCTATCTTATGGGACCTGGTCTATATCTAGGTTTTGGGGCTTTGTTAGGAAGTGAACCACCTGGAATGGAATTACAGAATACTATGAAAGGAAAGGTCTCACCAGAGCAGTGAGGCTGAAGGGTTGACATTCCATGCCTGACATCTCTGGACAGACTGAGGCGAAGCATGCTAAGGTAGCACTCATTGAGTTGATTAGGTTGGGATCAGCAGATGCAATTTCATTTGGTATGAATTGAAAGAAGCGTGCAGGAAAGTGAGCCCCACCCTAGAGGTTCCAGGACTGGAGTAAATACAGGCTCTACTAAGGAAATGGGAGGTTCCTGCTGTCTTAGTGTTTAAGAAAACAATAGGTCGTTATTGCTATAATCACGTTATTTGGCAATTGAGTTAACTTTGAAAAATCCCTTTGTTAGGATTTGTTGTATCATACACAACATCACCATAATTTATGTCCCTTAACATTATTTGTATATAGTTGTGCCAATGGTTGCTTCTGTTCTCCCTGGTCTAGGCTTTTAAGAGAATCAACATATCAAAGACTCAGCCTATGTATTAAAAAGACTCAGTATATGCTTTAAAAAGTTTGAGATGGGAGTTGGGCGGTAGCGCAGTGGTTAAGCACACATGGTGCAAAGCACAAGGAATGGTGTAAGGATCCCGGTTCAAGCCCCCTGCTCCCCACCTGCAGGGGAGTCACTTCACAAGTGGTGAAGCAGGTCTGCAGGTGTCAAAAAAAAGTTTGAGACATACACTCAATTTTTCCCTTCTCTTATTAATTAAATAGTGATTTATATGACTACACATTAATAAGAGTATACATAAATACCATTCCTACCACCAAAAGACTTTCCCATCCCATCCACTACCCTGCCCTGGGAAGCTCTTAATTTCTAAGGTGAATCTAGACATATGTTGCCTAGGAGTGATCTTCCACAGTCTCCCAAATGTCAGGAAGAATGTTTGTCAAGCACTTCTCTCTCTTTAAGAATAGCATTCCCTACTTTTTTTTTTCTGTTTTTTTTTTTTTTTCATGTGTTCATTCCTGACATTTATGGAACTCTTCCTCCACAAAGGTACTAGTCTGCCTGGAGATGGATTCACCACTCCCACATCAAGTATTCAGTGTCAACAGACTAGTATTAAATAACCATTGTCAAATGTATGTTCAAAGCACAGTTCCTCTTCAGGAGAAAGTCAAGGGCACTGGTGCAGAGTCAAAGCCTACACAGTGTCAGGTCCTTGCCACGACCTTCACAGCCATTGTTCCAGTCACAATTCCAAGAAATTGCAGACCTATTTTACAGGTGAGGAAACTAAAGAGACATAAAATCCAAAGCATAAATCCAAGCCTTTCTAACCCCATTGAAAGTCCTTGCAATTTTTTTTTATTTATTTATACCCTTTTGTTGCCCTTGTACTTTCATTGTTGTAGTTATTGTTGCTGTTATTGACGTCGTTGTTGGATAGGACAGAGAGAAATGGAGAGAGGAGGGGAAGACAGAGAGGGAGAGAGAAAGACACCTGCAGACCTGCTTCATCACCTGTGAAGCAACTCCCCTGCAGGTGGGGAGCCGGGGGCTCGAACCAGGATCCTTACGCCAGTCCTTGCACTCCACACCACACGGGCTTAACCCACTGTGCTACCACCCAACTCCCACAATTTTTATAAATATATTTGCTACTAATTTAAGAATGGCTCTACATTCTTCTACACTGCTGGTGGGAATGTAAATTGGTCCAGCCTCTCTGGAGAGCAGTCTGGAGAACTCTCACAAGGCTAGACATAGACCTTCCATATGACCCAATAATTTCTCTCCTGGGGATATACCCCAAGGATTCCATAATGCCCAACCAAAAAGATGTGTGTACATCTATGTTCATAGCGGCACAATTCATAATAGCTAAAACCTGGAAGGAATCCAGGTGCCCAACAGCAGATGAGTGGCTGAGAAAGCTGTGGTATATATACACAATGAAATACTATGCAGCTATTAAGAACAATGAGCCCACCTTATCTGACCCATCTTGGACAGAGCTAGAAGGAATTATGTTAAGTCAGCTAAGTCAGAAAGATAAAGATGAGTCTGGGATGTCCCCACTCATCAACAGAAGTTGAGAAAGAAGAACAGAAAGGGAAACTAAAAGCAGGATCTGATTAAAACGAGAGCAGGGCACCAATGTAAAAACCCTGTGGTGAAGGGGAGGGTGGCCATTGGGCTTCCCAGCACGATGGGGGGCGGGGGGGGGGTGGGGGGTGGGGATTGGACACAGTCTTTTGGTGGTGGGAGTGGTGTTTATGTAAAATAAAAAATAATAATAATAGTAAAAAAGAATGGTTCCCAGGATGATATTACAAAGCATAGTTCCACACTGCACACATCACTAATGTTCTGTGGTCTCCAGGTTGTAACAGCAATCACCAGAGTTCGCAAAGCCTTAAAGGTAACTTGACTACTTTTTTTTTTCTTACCAAGTTCATGTGTTTCAGTTCTCCATATTACACATATCTGGCAGTTGTCTTTCACCTTACTAAACATGGTCAACTCCAATTCTGTCCATTCTGTCCAAAAGAAACATTATCACCTATTTGAACTGCAGAGTAGTATTCCACTGAGTATATATCCCACAACTTCTTTTTCTAGTCATCTGTTGACTGGGCATTTAGGCTGCTTCCATCCCTTGGCTACTGTGAATAATGCAGCTATGAACATCGGGACACATATGTCCTTTTGAATGAGTGTTTTTGTGTTCTTCAGATATGGGTCTAAGAGTAGTATCTTTGAATTATAAGGGATTTCCATTTCATGACTCCTAGAAATCACAGGCCTTATGCTAAGGACTATAACATAAGAGTAAGAGTAATGTGCTACATAAGATATTCATAAAGAATGCCATTATAATTCCATCCAAAGAGCTTAATTTTTCTTTGTGGGTCTGTTGTTAAAAGCAATAAATGATATCAAAAAGAGTTTGGCAATTTCTCAGAAAGTTAAACCTAAGTGCCACATGACACAGCAGCAGTGCTCTTAGGGGTATGCCCAAATAAACAGTATATTTTATACATGTGGCCAGGAAATAACTCAGCTAGTAGTGTAAAGGGCTTGCATGTCTAAGACTCTTGTCATGATCCCCCAATATGGCACTTTCTAGAAGATACTCTGGTCTCTCTCTCTCTCATGTGAAACTCTATCATATAAATATTTTTAAAAATACATATGTATACATAAATATCTATAGCAGGATTCCTCACAGTAAGTCCAAAGTCAAAATATTCCAGATTTCTATGAAATGATGAATAACTAAGAAAAACATAGAATATCCAAACAAAGGAATATTATTCATCGACCAAGAGTGAAGTCCTGATACATCTCCAAGATGGCTGAACCTTGTAAGCATTATTTATACTAAGTGAAGGAGGTAGTGTATACACAGCCTTATAGAAACCACTCAGTTGTGTACCTCAGGATAGTGGCTTGTCTGGTGTGTACATTATATCTCAGCTGAAAGAGAGAGAGAGAGAGAGAGAGAGAGAATGGATTATAAGCAGTAAAGATGCCAGCAAGGAGTCTGTATGCCAGTGAGCATTCTTCTTCCTCCTCTCCTCTAGCTGCTCTGAAGAGCCCTGTGACAGTTCCTGCAGCATCAACTGCTCACAGCAGGGAACTGAGGTCAGTCTGAGGAGAACCCACCATCCCCTAGGCAGAAGCTAGGAGGACAAGCTTTGGCAGGGTTCGAAAGCAGGTGACATCCATCTTTCTATTCCAGCATTCCTTTCCCTGAGTCAGCCTAGCACTGAGTGTCCAGAGACTTTGACCTTGATCTTCCTTTTTAACTTCAGACAAGTTTTCTTGCTATTTCAAATCAGCTAATTGTCCGATGTTTGGGACTTTATAAATTAATGGAAGGAGAGAGGAATCTCCCTTATCTGTTCCCTCTTCTCATATAATGATAGCTGCCTACTTAGCCTTGGGGAATACTATATATCAAACAGACTGCAGTCGGATGCAAATACAAGGCCCATCAGCGTTCATGTGGTGAGCTTTGAGGTGGACAGTCATAGGAGACCTGGAAGTCCCCTTCTAAGGAAATACGACTCCATCGGGGGCACCCAGGAAGCTGAGAAATATTGCTCCAGAAGGGCCGGCTGGGTGCTTCAATTCATTAAGTCATAGATCTTCTAAGCTGCGAGAGTCTTCTGCATCATTTAATTTAGGTCCCTTGTTTTAGAAATGAGAAAACGGTGCCCCTGGCTCTTAATTTCTTGTCCCTAAGACACAAGCTAATAGAGGCATAACCCCATTCTTTCCTACGTGCTGTTTTTACCTAGCACACTGCTTCTCTGGAATCCTCTCTTGTTTGTAGAAATCCTAGGCCTGAATTGACCAAAACAAAAACATCTCTGTCCTAACATTTGCATTATTCCAATTCTCTCTAAACCTGTTGTGGGCCAGATTTGAAATTTCACTCATTTGGGACTTGTTTGTAGTTTCAAACAGAGCAGGTTCCTAATTAAATGAAAGATCAGTGTGTATCATTTAGTGGTAGGTAAATGTCCTCGGCATCTTTATTGTGAAAGTCTTAGCCCAGGGAACCATTCCTCACCATCATATCACCCGTCTCATAGGATAAGTTTATGTGTTTTAAAATCATTGTGACTAGGGGCCAGGTGGTGGCGTACCTGGTTGAACGCACACGACAGTGCACAAGGACCCGAATTTGAGCTCCCACCCCCACCTGTAGGGGGAAGCTTTGTGAGTGGTGAAGCAGTGCTGCAGGTATCTTTCTGTCTCTCTCCCTCTTAATCTATTTCTACCATCTCAATTTCTGGCTATCTCTATCCAATAAAAAATATTTTAATTTAGAAAATAAAATAAAATTATCATGGCTATAGAAACCTTTGATTAACATTTAGATGGAGGCCAGGCAGTGATCCACCTGGTTGAGTGCACACATTACAGTGAGCAAGGACTCAGATTCGAACCCCTGGTCTCCATCTGCAGGGGCTAAGCTCTACAAGTGGTGAGTAGTGGGGCAGGTGTCTCTCTTTCTTTCCCCCTCTATTATCTCCCCCTTCCCTCTCAACTTCCATCTGTGCCCAATAAATTAAAAATAAATAATAAATAGTTTTTAAAGAACCTTTAAACTTTTTAGAAAAAAAAAAAATGCAGCCCCGACTAGTTATAAAAAAAGGAAGTTTATTTACACACAAAGACAGGCATCAGGCAAGGCTTATCTGAGTTTTAAAAATGTCCCCAAAACTGCATGTCCCTTTTTCTGTTTCCTGACTCCACTTTCCTCCATGTCCCCACAGTCTTGCCCAATTCTAGAATTTATGCAGTTACCTCTCTAAAACACACCCCGTAAGTTCTAATCTAAATACAAAGATTAAATTTCAGTGTCTTGGATTAACCCCACAGAGATTTTTTTTCTCTCCTTCCATTGAGATAGTGTCAGATTGTCATTCTCTTTGTCTTACAGCAGATTATTTAACAAAAGGCCAATAAACATGGAAGAAAATTCTACTACTATTTTGCCTGCATTTACTAATAAAGATATCTCAACAGCAGACCCCCACCATCATAAAAGTGGCTTTCTTACTTGGCTTGAACCAAAAGCTAATTAAAGGGAGAGAAAAAACGAAAAGAAGAGAAAAGAAAGGAAAAGAAGGAAAAACTTAGAAGCATCCTCTACAAGGTTCATACGATATTTTCTTTAGATTATTCTCTGGAATCTTGAATTGCTAATTATAATACACAGTTTGAGACCTTGAAATTGCTCTAGTACGAAAGCTGACTAAAGCCTCCTGCTATCTATGAAGATCCATCAAAGCCAGAAAGTATGCCTTGTCACCCCCCACAAGAGGAAATTGCTGGAAAACACTTTTATTATATAGATTTATTTGGCTTAACAGCTACATTCAGCCCCAGGCAAACTGAGGAAGGAAAAGTTTGATCTTCACTATTGGCAGCACTGCTCACTCAAATCTCCTTTTAGAGGAAAATTTCTCTCACCATCAGGACTCCTGACCATCCCTGCACCCCATGAATGGCCTCAGGTTGCCCCCAGAATGTCTCAGATTTCCCTCTTCTCATCTAAAAAAATGTGTTGAATTTATTTAAATATGACTAGAATACCTAAAATGTGGAAATATTTATAGGATCAGTTGGACAGCTGTTATTATTATTATTTCTTTTTGACTACCCAAAATTAACAACTCCCCAAGGATTTATCTCTTCCCTACCTCAGACAACTTCTGTGGGACTTTCAGTCAAGGAATGTTCCCTCAACAAATGAATACTTGTGTGATTTAAGGTAGTCAGTCAATGTGTCCTAAAGGAGACCGATCAGATATATATATTGTAATTGCTAAGATGGCAGAGATAAAAAGAGTATTTTCCTTCTTCCATGTTTACCCTGTGTCACAAGTACCACGTAATACTGATAATCATGGTGTCCACTCTTGGGCCTGAGAATGAAGCCATCCCAGAAGAAACAAGAATTAAAATAGGGAGAGATATGATCCTGATGGCATGATTTGAAGACTAGCTTGAACTGTACCTAAATTTTATTCACAGACTTTCCATTTACCAAAATAGTCTCTCTCATTGGGCTAGTCATCATTCTTACTTTCAATCTAAGAATCTTAACTGATGTAACAAACTTATAATGTATTAGCACTCTACTACATAATCAGTCTAAAGAGCCACTGGAATATGGCCCAGGTAAGAAAATTTTAAAGTAGCCATCCATACCCCAAGCTTCCTAACAGAGTTTATTGTTTCCCAGAATTTTGAAACTAGCTGCTATGGGATTCCAGTGCTTTGATCGCTTTCTTTCTTAATCCTTGCATCTCCATGCTAATTACATGACACTTGTTTCTTCTGGTCCCATTCATTGATTTTCTCTGCACAGTTTGGCTCATGTCATTTTGAAAATTTCTTATTTCCTTCAACAGACCATGTATTTTCAACTTTTATTCTTCTCCTTCTGAATGTTAATACAGGCTCCCCCAAAACTGGTCCCTAACTATTATCCACTCAATCACAATGAGTTTATAATCCATTCTGGGTCACTACCAACTGCACCCCACCCCATTTCTCTTTGAGAACTCATGGCTTCTTTCCTTGCAACACAACTCTTTATGACATAAAGAAACTTATTTATAGAACTTTTCTTTGCAATTATTATCAATTGCCGTTTTCTCATTTCTAAAACAAGGGACCTAAATTAAATGATGCAGAAGACTCTCGCAGCTTAGAAGATCTATGACTTAGTGAATTGGGTGATGGCGCACCTGGTTGAGCACACCTCTTACAATGTGCAAGGACCTGGGTTTGAGCCCTCGCTTCCCACCTGCAGAGGCCGGGGGGGAGGGCTTTCTCTTCTATCTCATTTACTATGTATTACATTGACATTTCAGGCTAAGTTTCAAGGGTAAGGAGATATTACCCAGACTTTTGGTTCTCGATCATTTTATGGGTTTGCAGCTGAGAATTTTCCCACATATTTCATTGTTAATTGGAATACAATTAGTACTCCACTAGACCAGTATAATCATGAGTGTGACACACACACACACACCCCATTCCCTTTGCTATATTGTCTGCTTGTCAGAAGCAAGTTAAAGGAACTACCCCACTCAAAGGAAGGAAAAGATGCAAAGGCATGGGTTATGGGAGATCATCTCAGAATCCTGCTTTCCTTCCATGCCAGGTCTTGGATTGGCTGAGTAGCTAGATTTGTTACCCACAAGTTGAACTATTCCTTAATGATCTGACTCTGTCGGGACTTTGATCAGGAGACCAAAACCTAGTACCTAATATTCTTCCAGAACTAGAACATGTCTTTATGTAGCCATGGAGTCAGACTGTTATTGGTTCCTAGTACTAGTACTTCTATTCATTGCACAGACCCAACTGCTAGAAGAGAGAAGTTCAACAGCCCACCTAGCAGAACAGCCTTGCAATGATTTACTACATGATGGGGAGCATCTTATTCAGACTTTAGGTCAAGAAAATTGAGGACTATGTAGGCAATATCCAAAGTCAAAGGAAGAGCAAAGGAAAGAATCAAGTTAAAAGTATCATGATAAAAGGCAAGATGTGTTTGAACACTCTGTGCTCATGTCTCTCTGCTGTTCTTTGTCCTGTCCGTGTCTGGATCACTAACATGATTCCCTAGCACTTCAAGAGTTGAGACCAAAAATTATCATTTTAAGATGTGTACAAATAAGAAACTAAATAATGACAACAAAGACAAAACTTGATAAAAGCAAAATACAAGTAAAGAATTTTGGGAATTTAGAGTGGGACAGCTCACCTCCTCCCAGATTGCTCAGAAAATATTGCAGAAAAAAATACAAGAATTAAAGTGGCTAGAGAAATAGAGTTGAAGGAGCCCAGTGGTAGCATAGGGAGCATACAGCATAGGAGGTGAGGGACACACAGCAGAGCAAGGATCCCCTTTGGAGCTACCCTCCACCCCCTCACTCCCTCCCCCACCTCCCCACCTACAGGGGGGGACTCTTCAAAAGCAGCAAAGCAGGTTTCCAGGTATCTTTTTCTCCCCCTGCTCTCATAATTTCTTTATATCCTATCAAATAAAATGGGGAAAAAAATGATGACCACTAGGAACAGCGGGTTTGTAGTGATGGCACTGAGCCCCAGCAATAACCCTGGAGGGAAAGATAAAGAGAAATAGAGTTGAATGTCAATGGTGGCAAGGGTATGTATAAAGCAGTAAAATGTATATTCACAAGGATATACAGCCAAGACAACAGAGGGCCTATGAAAATACTTTTTAGGCCTCTTTTCCAAGCAGACAAGACCTAGTATCTCCCATTGCTTGGGGCCCTAATCTCTTTCTTCAGATCTGATAAACTAATCCTTGCTAAGTTGCAAATGGATTGATGAGTGGCATATTTGCATTTTAATAGGGACCTTCTGGACATAGAGCCTTAAAGTAAAGAAAGAGCTACAAATACTGGTCATTTCTGGTCCTGTGATAAATTAGTAAGGAGAGAAGTTATAGGACAGATAATTTTTCATTTTCTCATGAATTACTCTTTTGCATGTAAAGCTGGTGCTTATCTCCAAGTTCCAAGTTTAGTGATACTTGGTCTGTCTGGTAAATCATGTTTCTCATAAGAATACTAGTAACTCTATACCAGGTACCAAAAACACAGCTACCTAAGTAAAGTTTACTTACACACATCTGTTGTTTCTAAATGTTTCTTAGATAAAAACTGTATGTGAGTCAGAAATACCCTTTGTGCCATGAATTTATCAACTGTGCTGGACAGGATGAGAAAGTCCCATAAATACCTTAAAACATCATAAATCTAGCATGTTGCTTTAGAATTTCTTGCTGTTTTTCTGGAGAAATATTAAGTAACATAATTGAGAACATTTTTTTTCTCAATTGTGGAAAAGTATATAAGTAAAATCTTTATACTTAAATTTTTGGTATCTTTATTTATTGGATATAAACAGCCAGAAACTGAGAGAGAGTGGGGAGATGGAGATAGAGACAGGGGCAGAGAGACACCTGCAGCACTGCTTCACTGCTCACAAAGCTTCCCCCCCTGCAGGTGGGGAGTGAGGGCTCAAACCCAGGTCCTTGCACATTGTAAGAGGTGTGCTCAACCAGGTGTGCCACCACCCAGCCCCAACTTGAAGGTGTTTAAGTAGTTAGTAACTGCATCGCTCTGAAAAGTCTACCTATTCAGAGCCATGAGGCAGAAGCAACTACGATTATTTACAGTTTTCTTGCTCTTAGCTCACATTTATTTCATTAAAGCACATGTTAGTATCTGATCAAAGTTAAATGTTGTCATTTAACCCATACTGAAGTAGGAATGTTGATGGTGTGCATAATACACAGAACCCTCTGAGGTCAAGACAAAGAACAAATGATTGTTGGGCAATAGGAAGTGGTTGCTTTGGGTCCTAGCTCCACTTAATTATGGCAGTAATACATTCCCTAACTTTTCTGGAGTTTTCTATCCCCCCAGGCAAAATGTAGGCAGTGCTTGGTCAACCACAAAATAGTGTCATAATAGCTTACCAAGGTCTCTTTTGAAGCCCCAACTAAATACAAAGTTTAAAGTATTAATTATTTTATATTATTTCACTCATTGCAATTCAGTTCTCAAATTTAAGGGCTATATACAAGATTCCTTTTGTAGGCATTCTATGAAGACTTCAAAACTAGAGGATATAATTAAGTATATAATTAACTTTACCACATCCATATGATCAAAAAATTTACCTCCTCCAGTGACCTTTATTGGAAAATTGATTAAAGTCAAAGCTCAAATGGCAGTTGTGGGCTACAGAGCAGTACCTGATGTTACTACAAGTGTCGCCAGTTCTCAACGTGTAGAGACCTTTAAAAAAAAATTTTTTTTTTAATTCTCAGAAGAGTGTTTGTAGACCTAGTACTTTCCCAGGAGTTTAACATATGTACAATTTCAGACCAAACACATTTCTTTTTAAAAACCCACATATCAAACTTGTGCACTGCATCTTAATGCTGTCTGTGCCCCAGTATGTAATTTGTTTGGGTTTTTCCTGTTGCTTTTGTTGTTGTTGTTGTTGCCTTACTTTGAATAAGTAAATTAACCAATGAATGCCTGAGGACATGCAGCACATGTTCCGGGTTTGTGACACAGGAGGGCATAAAAACAAGGATGGTTAATATCTGCTAATAGAACTTCCCATCCCACCAGGGGGCTTTCATTTCTTTTGTCTGCACGACTTAAATAGCAAAGCTACCCCTTTAAATGACATGAACCTTTTGTCCCTTTGAGATTTCAGTTATCAGGCCACAGTCTGTCAGTTTGAAACCATTTCCTTCCCAATTAGTTTGCAGTCCGGTGATGTGTCCTGCTGTTTTGCAGATTCTCTAACTTTATCTGACCTTCAGCATCTTCTGCAGTGCTCTCTGTTTAACATCCAGAAAATAATCACAATCAAAGCAAAGGCACCTGGTGTGTTTGCTCAAGAATTTTGTGCTTGAAACTTTATTGTTAGAGAAGATTTGGGATTGTCATTTGTAAATTGAAATTGCCCTCTGTAACCAGTATTCTTGCTCTTCCTGGGGATGCAGGAATAAAAACTAGGGAAATCTCCCATACATTTAGGGCATTAACTACAGAGCAAAGGAAGAACACCCTTATCTCAGGAATCTATCTCTGCAACCCTTTCTTGTTTGCAACTGAGATTTGGGCTATTAGCCCTGAAGCTAATCCATCTCCCTTCCTTCCTCTTCCAAAATTATTGCCTGCGGACAGACAACACAAAGACCTAAACATTCTTTTTTCACACCCTTCCCTTTACCAGCACCACCCACTTACAAAATTCAGCTGGACAGCAAAAAGCAACAGTGTAAGTGGAGGAAAAGAGTCCAGTGCAAATGCATCATTTGTGTGAGAGAATCTCAGATTTAAACAATGCAAAATAAATACTAACTCCCTAAAATACCCCTGCAATTTGAAGTCGAATGCCAACAGTGTAAACTGCAATATCTTATAGCAGTCAAGCCACAATGTAAAAAATAAATAAGTAATAAATAAATAAAACAAATAACTGTGAGTTCAGACCAGCAGGGATGCAGAGGTTACACAAGTTTCTGTGCTAAGAATGGATAGACATGGGCCGTAGGTCAGATCAGTGGGGTTTATAGATAACAGTATTTACATAGTTCTCCCATATTCAGGAGCTACTTTCTGCCCTGATCCAGCTTTCTAGTTCTATTCCCAACTCTGACACCATCTTCCTAGACAATATTTCAGCCCTACTGCATGTTAGCCAATGGGCTCAGGGAAAAACTAATAAAGTCATGGGCACCTTGAAATATTCCTAAAATAGACTTTCTAGTTTTTTCCAACATGAAGACCTCAAATCTCATCTGCTCTATTCTGACCTTAAGGTCCCTGCTTACTAGCAATTTGTTCTGCTTTATATCTTAGTGCTTTTCAGCCACCAAATAGCAGACGTTACCATGATGCCTATCTGACTTCCCTGGGCAGACAACCTCACCAGTGAGTCCTAGAACTCCACCTCCCCAGACCCCTGCCCCAGTTGGGAAAAACAGAAACAGGTGGGGTCATGGATCAATCTGTCAAAGCCCATGTCCAGCAGAGAAGCAATTAGAAAAGCCAGACCTCCCACCTTCTGCACCCCATAAAGATCTTTGTTCCATACTCTCAGAGGGATAAAGAATAGGAAAGCTTCCAATGGAAGGAAAGGGATGTGGAACTCTGGTGGTAACAACTGTATGGCATTGCACCTCTCTTATCCCACAATTTTGTCAATCATTATAAAATTACTAATAAAAAAGAAATAGAAGAAAAGCAGAAAAAAGAAATATAAGGCTATAATTTTTAAGTACTGGGTGAGGGGCTGGGGGGTAGATAGTATAATGGTTATGCAAAGAGACCCTCATGCCTGAGGCTCCAAAGTCCCAGGTTCAATATTCCACACCACCATCTCCATCCAGAGCTGGGAATTTCTCTGGTAAAAACAACAACAACATAATAATAATATATAATAAAATAATAAAATAAACTAGTACTACTACTAATAATAATAATAGAGACTGGGGACATAACATAGCAGTTCAAGCAGACTTTCATATCTGAGGCTTAACAGTCCCATACTCAAAGCTAGACCAGGTGCCATAACTGTAGCACAATGTCATCAAGGTGCCCTGGGAATATAGGAGATACAGGAAATACAGAATTGTTTGAATTTTTTAATTAGAAACTCTAGTGTTTAACTTCGAAGCAAAACAGAAGCTTATTTAGAAGAAATTTGCCATCTTGAAATTTCAAAAGCACATAAAAGCTTACCATTATGTTTCAACCTTGTTCTACAATTGAGGAAGCCAAAACATAAGGCAGTCAAGACACCCAGTCAGGATGAATGAAATGACCCCACAGCACAGGCACATGTAATTGTGAAGGCCAACTCCCCAAATCCCTCCCTTCCTTTTTTCAATCATTAAAACAAGAAAAACAGGTCCAGGTGGTAGCTTGGTGGGTTAAGTGCACATGGTGCAAAACACAAGGACCCACGTAAGGATCCTGGTTTGAGGCCCTGGCTCCCTAACTGCAGGGGAGTCGCTTCACAGGGGCTGAAGCAGGTCTGTAGGTGTCTATCTTTCTCTCCCCTCTCTGTCTTCCCCACCTCTCTCCATTTCTCTCTGTCCTATCCAGCAATGATGATGACAATAATAATAACTATAATAACAATAAAAAAGCAAAAAGGGCAACAATGCTCATAACAGCACAATTTGTAATAGCTAAAACCTGGAAGGAATCCAGGTGCCCAACAGATGAGTGGCTGAGAAAGCTGTGGTATATATACACAATGGAATACTATGCAGCTATTAAGAACAATGAACCCACCTTTTCTGACCCATCTTGGATGGAGCTATAAGGAATTATGTTGAGTGAGCTTAGTCAAAAAGATAAAGATGAGTATGGGATGATCCCACTCATAAACAGAAGTTGAGAAAGAAAAACAGAAAGGAAAACAAAAAGCAGGATTTGACTGAGTCTGGAGTAGGGCACCAAAGTAAAAACCCAGGGGTGGGGGGGGGGAGGAGGAAGATGGCGGACTGAGAAGCTGCTAACAGCGAGTGCTCTGATTGCATCGTCGGCAAAGGTAGGATTTTCTGCCTTTAGCAGGCCAGTCAATAAGGGGTGACACCAAAGAGGTGATTATAATTTAATTTGGGTTAAGAATTAGAGTAAAGGTGACACGGACTAGCGGGTCTCCAGATTTCCCAGGCAGCGCCGGGCAAGGCGAGTGCACCAGGCATTGTCCTCCGCCCGGGAAGGCGGCTCCTCCGCCGGTTGCAGAGCGCGGCGGGCAGAGGACCCGGAGAGAGCACGTTAGCTCGGGGGCTTTCTCTTGGGAGTCTCCAGGGTCCACCGCGACACTGAGGGTGGATCCGCAGACTTCTTGAGTATAGCTCTCATTGGATCAAAGGACTCGGAGCTAGTTTCCACTTTCCAGAAATCCTTTAAGAAAGTCTGGAGGGGGGGTTTCCCGGAAGCTGCTAGCCTCTGAGCTCCGCACGCACTCCCCTGGAGACAATAGGATTTTCTGCCTTTAGCAGGCCAGCCAATAAGGTGTCCTTAGACACCAAGGAGGCAATTAAAACTTAATTTGGGTTAAGAATTAGAGTAGGGAAAAAAATTCTTTTTTCTTCCTTTTAATTTTCAAGCATACATCCTTCCCACCGCCCCTCCCCCCCACAAGCCGTCCCTGGGACCAGGTCCTAGCAGGATACCCCATACCACCAAACAGGGTGTTTTTTGTTTTTTTTTTTTTGAACTCACTGATATGCATTTGGGAAGTTCCTTACACTGCTCTTTAATTACAACTCTTCCTCTTATCTTCTCCCTTTTCTCTCTCTTATCTCTCTCTTTTTTTTTTTAATCTTGTCATACACTTCTTTCTTCTCTGCCTTTCTGAATTTGTGAATTACTTTGGGGAAGAAATATGACTCAGAGTGGACTCTCTATGTGTGTATCTCTGCTCTAGTTCCCTTTTCCCTCTTGTTACACCTAGAATATACACTGGATAGTAGATTTGCATAACTGTCTATTCTTGCTATCCTCTCTTTCTTTTCTCTTTCTTCACTGGGATTTGGTTACTATTTTTTCATGGACTGGAGAAATTGTTTGGCTAACTGGTAACGATTAAACTACTTCAATACTTACTTCAGTTGCTACTGTAATTCCGGAGGTTGGTGAGTGCAATTGTCATAAAGGTATTTAGTACAGTGTTACTTGTACTCAAGACACAACAACTGAGGAACAACAGAGCATAAAAAAAAGAGAAACACATAAATAAAAATAAAAAATGGGTAGATTAAAAACAAATAAAACTGCTACTCCAATGAATGAAGACAAGAGCCCAGAAGAAACCACAAATCAGTCAGAAGTAACCATAGATAAGAAAAGTATGCAAGCAATAATAAACTTATTAATCACAGAAATGAAAACAACATTGGAGGAAAGGAATGGCAGTATTAGGGAAACAACAGTTGAGACCCCCAAGGAAAATACTGATTATCTTGAGGCAATTAGAGAACAGAAAGCTGAAATAGCTGTAATGAAGAAAGAAGCTGAGGCAAGGGAAAGCAGACTAACAGAAGCAGAAAACAGAATTAGTCAGACAGAGAATGAATTAGAGAAAACTAAGAAAGAGGTGAAAGAGCTTAAAAAGAGATTGAGAGACACTGAAAACAACAACAAAGACATATGGGATGATCTCAAAAGAAGTAACATACGTATAATTGGCCTGCCAGAGGAAGAAAGAGAGGAAGGGGAAGCAAACATTCTAGAGGAAATAATACAAGAAAACTTCCCAGACCTGAATAACAGAAAGGATATCAAGGTTCAAGAGGCCCAGAGAGTACCAAACAGAATCAACCCAGACCTAAAGACACCAAGACACATCATAGTCACAATGAGAAGAAGTAAGGATAAAGAAAGGATCCTAAAGGCTGCAAGAGAGAAACAAAAAGTCACATACAAGGGAAAACCCATAAGACTATCTGCAGATTTCTCCACTCAAACTCTAAAAGCCAGAAGGGAGTGGCAAGATATCTATCGAACCATGAATGAAAAAGGGTTTCAACCAAGGATAATATATCTTGCTAGACTTTCATTCAAACTAGATGGAGGGATCAAAACCTTCTTAGACAAACAACACTTAAAGGAGGCAACCATCACCAAGCCGGCCCTGAAAGAGGTACTAAAAGACCTCTTATAAACAAGAACATCACTATAATACTTGCAATATATCAGAGTAAACAAATTGTTTTTTAGAACAATGGCACTACAATACATTAAATCCATAATATCAATAAATGTCAATGGCTTAAACTCACCCATCAAAAGGCACAGGGTGGGGGGATGGATCAGAAAACATAACCCAACCATATGCTGCTTGGAAGAATCCCATCTGTCACAACAAGATAAACACAGACTTAAAGTGAAAGGATGGAAAACTATCATACAGGCTAACGGTCCACAAAAAAGGGCAGGAACAGCCATTCTCATCTCAGATACGATAGATTTTAAATTAAATAAAGTAATAAAAGATAGGCAAGGACATTACATAATGATTAGAGGATCAATCAGACAAGAAGACTTAACAATTATTAACATCTATGCACCCAACGAGGGACCATCTAAATACATTAAGCATCTACTGAAAGAATTTCAAAAATACATCAATAGTAATACAATAATAGTGGGAGACTTCAATACCCCACTCTCACACTTAGACAGATCAACAAAGCAGAGAACCAATAAAGATACAAGAGAATTGAATGAAGAGATTGACAGACTAGACCTCTTGGATATTTTCAGACTCCTCCACCCCAAAAAACTGGAATACACCTTCTTTTCAAATCCACATAACACATACTCAAGGATAGACCACATGTTAGGCCACAAAGACAGCATCAATAAATTCAAGAGCATTGAAATCATCCCAAGTATCTTCTCAGACCACAGTGGAGTAAAACTAACATTTAACAACAAACAGAAAATTATTAAAAGACATAGAATTTGGAAACTAAACAACATGCTCCTTAAGAACCACTGGGTCAGAGACTCACTCAAACAGGAAATTCAAATGTTCCTGGAAACTAATGAAAATGAAGACACCACCTATCAAAATATTTGGGACACAGCTAAAGCAGTACTGAGAGGGATAGCCATACAATCACATATTAAACACCAAGAAGAAGCCCAAATGAACGACCTTAAGGACTGCACACCTCAAGGACTTAGAGGAAGAGGAACAAAGGAACCCTAAAGCAACCAGAAGGACAGAAATCACTAAAGTTAGATCAGAAATAAACAACATCAAAAATAAAAGAACCATACAAAAGATCAATGAAGCCAAATGTTGGTTCTTCGAAAGATTAAACAAAATTGACAAACCCCTTGCCAGACTCACCAAACAAAAAAGAGAGAAGACTCAAATTAATAGAATTGTAAACGATGCAGGAGATATCACAACTGACACCACAGAAATCCAGAGAATCCTGCGAAACTTCTATAAAGAACTATATGCCACCAAGCTAGAGAATCTGGAAGAAATGGAACAATTCCTAGAAACCTATGCACTTCCAAAACTGAACCAAGAAGAACTACAAAATCTAAATGCACCAATCACAGACAAAGAAATTGAAACCGTTATTAAGAATCTCCCCAACAACAAAAGTCCTGGACCAGATGGCTTCACAAACGAATTCTACAAAACCTTCAGGAAACAGTTAATACCCATACTTCTTAAGCTATTCCATAAGATTGAAGAAACAGGAATACTCCCTTCCACCTTTTATGAAGCCAACATCACCCTGATACCAAAAGCTGATAGGGACAGAACAAAAAAGGAAAACTACAGACCAATATCTCTGATGAACATAGATGCCAAAATATTAAACAAGATCTTGGCCAATCGGATACAGCAACACATCAAAAAGATTGTTCATCATGACCAAGTGGGATTCATCCCAGGAATGCAAGGCTGGTTCAACATCCGTAAGTCAATCAATGTCATTCACCACATCAATAAAAGCAAAGCCAAAAACCACATGATTATCTCAATAGATGCAGAGAAAGCCTTTGACAAAATCCAACACCCATTCATGCTCAAAACTCTACAAAAAATGGGAATAGATGGGAAATTCCTCAAGATAGTGGAGTCTATATATAGCAAACCTACAGCCAACATCATACTCAATGGACAGAAGCTGAAAGCATTCCCCCTTAGATCGGGGACTAGACATGGCTGTCCACTGTCACCGTTACTCTTCAACATAGTATTGGAAGTTCTTGCCATAGCAATCAGGCAAGAGAAAGAAATCAAAGGAATACAGATTGGAAGGGAAGAAGTCAAGCTCTCACTATTTGCAGATGATATGACAGTATAGACCGAAAGACCTAAAGAATCCACTAGAAAATTACTAGAAGTTATAAGGCAATATACCAAGGTATCAGGCTACAAAATCAATGTACAAAAATCAGTGGCATTTCTTTATGCGAACACTAAATCTGAAGAAGAAGAAGGCATCCAGAAATCACTCCCATTTACTGTTTCGGCAAGATCAATAAAATACCTAGGAATAAAGTTGACCAAAGACGTGAAAGACTTGTATACTGAAAACTATGAGTCGCTACTCAAGGAAATAGAAACTGATACCAAGAAATGGAAAGATATCCCATGCTCATGGATTGGAAGAATAAATATCATCAAAATGAATATTCTCCCTAGAGCCATATACAAATTTAATGCAATACCCATCAAAGTTCCACCAAGCTTCTTTAAGAGAATAGAACAAACACTACAATCATTTATCTGGAACCTGAAAACACCTAGAATTGCCAAAACCATCTTAAGAAAAAGAAACAGAAATGGAGGCATCACACTCCCAGACCTTAAACAATATTATAAAGCCATCATCATCAAAACAGCATGGTACTGGAACAAAAATAGGCATACAGACCAGTGGAACAGAATTGAAAGCCCAGAAGTAAATCCCAACACCTATGGGCATCTAATCTTTGATAAGGGGGCACAAAGGATTAAATGGAAAAAGGAGGCTCTCTTCAATAAATGGTGCTGGGAAAACTGGGTTGAAACATGCAGAAGAATGAAATTGAACCACTTTATCTCACCAGAAACAAAAATCAACTCCAAATGGAACAAAGACCTAGATGTCAGACCAGAAACAATCAAATACTTAGAGGAAAACATTGGTAAAACACTTTCCCACATACACCGCAAGGACATCTTTGATGAATCAAACCCAATTGCAAGGAACACTGAAGCAGAAACAAACCAATGGGACTACATCAAATTGAAAAGCTTCTGCACATCCAAAGAAACTATTAAACAAACAGAGAGACCCCTCACAGAATGGGAGAAGATCTTCACATGCCAGACATCAGACAAGAAACTAATCACCAAAATATATAAAGAGCTCAGCAAACTTAGCCGCAAAAAAACAAATGACCCCATCCAAAAATGGGCAGAGGAAATGAACAAAACATTCACCACAGAGGAGATCCAAAAGGCTAACAAACATATGAAAAACTGCTCTAGGTCACTGATCGTCAGAGAAATGCAAATTTAGACAACATTAAGATACCACCTCACTCCTGTAAGAATGCCATACATCAAAAAGGACAGCAGCAACAAATGCTGGAGAGAGAGGATGTGGGGACAGAGGAACCCTTTTACATTGCTGGTGGGAATGTAAATTGGTCCAGCCTCTGTGGAGAGCAGTCTGGAAAACTCTCAGAAGACTAGACACGGACCTTCCATATGACCCAGCAATTCCTCTCCTGGGGTTATACCCCAAGGACTCCATAACACCCAACCAAAAAGAGGTGTGTACTCCTATGTTCATAGCATCACAATTCATAATAGCTAAAACCTGGAAGCAACCCAGGTGCCCAACAACAGATGAGTGGCTGAGAAAGCTGTGGTATATATACACAATGGAATACTATGCAGCTATCAAGAACAATGAACCCACCTTCTCTGACCCATCTTGGACAGAGCTAGAAGGAATTATGTTAAGTGAGCTAAGTCAGAAAGATAAAGATGAGTATGGGATGATCCCACTCATCAACAGAAGCTGACTAAGAAGATCTGAAAGGGAAACTAAAAGCAGAACTTGATCAGATTGTAAGTAGGGCACCAAAGTAAAAACCCAGTGGTGAGGGGTAGACATGTAGCTTCCTGGGCCAGTGGGGGGTGGGAGTGGGCGGGAGGGATGGGTCACAGCCCTTTGGTGGTGGGAATGGTGTTTATGTCCACTCCTAGAAAAATGTAGACATATAAATCAGTAGTTAATTAATATGAGAGGGGGAAATCAATTGTATGTCTCAAAGTTTCTCAAAAGACAAACTGAATCTTTTTAATATATAGGCTGTGTATTTGATATGCGGACTCTCTCAAAAGCCTAGACCAAGTAGACTAGAAGCATCCAATAGCACAGCTATATACAAGATACTGGGTACTGTACAGCAAACCATAACAAAGGGACTTTTCAAAGTTAACCCAATTAACAAATAAAGTGATGATAATATTAACTATCGATTGTCTTTTTGAACCCTAAGACAGCAGGAACCTCACATCTTTACTATAGAGCCCCTACTTCCCCCAGTCCTGGAACCCTTGGATAGGACCCACTTTCCTGTATGCATCTCCCAATCCGAACCAAATAATATTGCATCCGCCGATCACAACCTAACCAAAGCAACGATTGCCACCTCAATATGCTTCACCTCAGACTGTATCCAGAGACTTCACGTGTGGAATGACAGCCCTTCAACTTCATTACTCAGGTGAGACCTTTCCTTTTATAGTACACTCTAATTTCATCCCAGGTAGTTCACTTTCTAACAAAGTCCCATAATCTAGATATACACCAGTTTCTGTGAGACAGAGCTTATGTGCACACGTATCCATAAACTACTGCAAAATATATACCTGAAAGCAGAAGTACACTAGAGTTTGCAGTTCCAGATGCCACCTGGATGCTGGCTAGGCTTCCCTGGATTGAAGACCCCACCAATGTGTCCTGGAGCTCAGCTTCCCCAGAGACACACCTTACTAGGGAAAGAGAGAGGCAGACTGGGAGTATGGACCGACCAGTCAACGCCCATGTTCAGCGGGGAAGCAATTACAGAAGCCAGACCTTCTACCTTCAGCAACCCTCAACGACCTTGGGTGCATGCTCCCAGAGGGCTAGAGAATGGGAAAGCTACCATGGGAGAGGGGTATTATGGGGATTGGGTGGTGGGAATTGTGTGGAGTTGTACCCCTTCTACCTTATGTTTTTGTTCACTAATCCTTTCTTAAATAAAAAATTTAAAAAAAAAAACAGGGGTGAGGGTGAGGGTGTGAGTGGATGTTCGGCTACCCAGGGCAGCTTGTGGGGAGGGGGTGTAGGTGGGATGGGACACAGTCTTTTGGTGGTAGGGATGGTGTTAATGTATACTCCTATTAATATGTAGTCATATAAATCACTATTTAATTACTATGAAATGAGAAAAAAATTTATTATATGTCTCAAACTTTTTAAAGCACAGACTGAGTCTTTTTAATACAAAGGCTGAGTCTTTGATATATTGATTCTCTTAAAAGCCTAGACCAGGGAGAACAGAAGCAACCATTGATAAAACTATATACAAATAATGTCAGAGGACATAAACTATGGTGATGTTGTATATGATACAACAAATCCTAACAAAGGGATTTTTCAAAGTTAACCCAATTACCAAATAATGTGGTTATAGCAATATCTATTGGCTTCTTAACCCTAAGACAGCAGGAACCTCCCATTTCCTCAGTAGAGCCTGTATTTACCCCAGTCCTGGAACCTCTAGGGTGGGGCTCACTTTCTTACATGTTCTCTCAATTCATACCAAATGAAATTGCATCTGCTGATCCCAACCGAATCAACACAATGAGTACCACCTCAGCATGCTTCATTTCAGACTGTGTCCAGAGATGTCAGACATGGAATGTCAACCCTTCAGCCTCATTACTCTGGTGAGACCATTCCTTTCATAGTATTCTGTAATTCCATTCTAGGTGGTTCACTTCCTAACAAAGCCCCAAAACTTAGATATAGACCAGGTCCCCTGAGATAGAGCATATGTATCCATAAATTAGGGCAAAATATATACCTGAAAGCAAAAGTACACAATAGTCTGCAGTGAGTCAGTATAAAGTTCCTAATGAAATGGTATCTAAGTAGACTTAGATACCCTCCTCACCTGCTTCCTATTACAGTTCTCTCACTCACTCCAAAGCTAAGTTTATCAAAGCAAGGACTGCAAAAGCTGAATAAGGGCAAGAGATTGGCATACTTTAATGATGACTTTTTAGTCACTATCAGGCTACCCCATCAGCTGGGGCCCTATTCAGAGAGTCCTGAGATTCCCGAACAGACATGATGGACCTAGACCTCAAATAAATCCCTCTTGCCTTGTTATGGGTCATCTCTATCAGGAACAACAAAATAGACCCCTTTATGGGTCTCCCCATAGGACCTTGCCCTCAGCCTGGATCAACAATAGTAAAGAATATTCCATCCTTCAAAGGGAGGCTGGACAACATATTCTATGCTACACCTGAGGAAGATGGGTCCTGATATTGGGGCAGCTTGGAATGTTCCTACTCATGACCACAGAATGTGAGCTCAGATCTACAGGGATGCAGTGATCACATAGGCTCCTAAACTGAATATGGGCCCCAGACCAAATCAAATAGATGGGGTTTTCAGTCAACAGTATTTATACCCCTTCCCCATATTAGGGAGCTAGTCTCTTCCCTGATCCAGCTTTCTGTTCCTTTTCCAGCCATGACATCATCTCCCCAGACAATAATTAGGATCCACCTGCATATCAGATTTCAGGCTCAGGCAAAAAAAAAAAAAAAAAAAAAACCTAGTATAGCCCTTTGAAATATAATTAAAATATGCCTACTAGCTATCTACAAAATAGAGGACACACCCCCCAATTCTTCATCTGTACTATTTCAGCCTTTAGGTTCATAATTGTTTAACCATTTGTTTGGCTTTGTATGTTAACTCTCTTTTCAGCCACCAGGTTCCAGATACTAGCATGATGTTGACCAGACTTCCCTGGACAGATGACCCCACCAATGTGTCCTGGAGCTCTACTTCCCCAGAGCCCCACCCCACTAGGGAAAGAAAGAGGCAGGCTGGGAGTATGGATCGACCAGTCAATGCCCATGTTCAGCTGAGAAGCAATTACAGAAGCCAGACCTTCCACCTTCTGCATCCCACAATGACCTTGGGTCCATACTCCCAGAGGGACAAAGAATAAGAAAGCTATCAGGGGAGGGGATGGGATATGGAGATCTAGTGGTGTGAATTGTATAGAGTTGTACCCCTCTTACCCTATGGTTTTGTCAATGTTTCCTTTTTATAAATAAAAAAATTAATTAAAGAAAGGAGGGAAAAGCAAATTTAAAAAATTAAGAAAAAAAGAAACAGGAAAAACTGGAGAAGTAGCAGAAAAAAAGAAAAAAGAAAAAAGAGGTCTAAACAGTGAGATTTGCTTTACACCCAGGAGAAGGTCCTACATTAGAAATGACAGTAACAGAAAATATTGGAGAGGATGTGGGGAAAAAGGAATACTTCTGCACTGCTGGTATGAGTGTAGATTGTTCAACCCTTGTGGAAAATATTCTGAACACTCCTCAGAACACTAGAAATGGACCTTCCCTATGACCCAGCAATTCCTTTCCTGGCGATCTACCCAATAAAACAAAAGCACCTATCAGAAGATATTTCTATATGCCTATGTTCAATTTGTAATAGCCAAAACTTGGAAGCAATTCAGATGTCTAACACACAGTAGGTTAAAACAAATTTGGATATTAACTCATTTGTTAAAAAGGGTGAAGTCATCTCCTTTTTGTCATCTTGGATGGAACTTGAAGACTTCATGTTAAGTGAAGTAAGTCAAAAAGAGAAGGGCAAATACCACATGATCTCACTGATAAGCTGGACTTAATAGGAATAAGGAGAGAGAAGACAAAGTAAAACTTGAATGGTGTATTGCATCAAAGAAAAGGATTCTGGAATGAGGAAGAGGGAGAGCTGAAGAGAAACATGGGATCCTGGCACAAGGTGATGTAAAAGGAGCTAAGTGGTGAGTGAAGGTTTCTGCAAACAGCTTCCACAGAAAGATGAGAAATTATACCCATGTGTTCACAACTGCACTGTAAATCGTCATATCCCTACTAAGAAAAAATGAGTTTTCAAAATGATCTGTAGGACTTCAAAAATATTCAGTTTCATTTCACTTGGAATACACCCTTGTGGCATTTAAATAATTCACTTTTGCTTGGTAAATGCTCTAAATAGGAGCTGGAATTATAATTTAGCCTTAGAAATGTATTGGACAATGATGTAAACCTAAGAAATATCAACACGGGTCAAAGCTAAGCATGCAGGCTACACAAAGAAGACCTAAGTGAGCTTATTGTAACTAGCAGCATTAGCCTGAAAGTCAGAACTGCCCTGTATTTCCATCTGTCAGTCAGAAAACATGAAAGCAGGTACTTAGATTCCAAAGTGAAAACTAAAAAATAGATTTTGTGCTACAAAAATGTATATTACTCCAGCATAATTATCATCAATGATGTCAACATCAAATTTTAAAATAGAGCTCTATTTTTAAAAAGCTCTGTTAAAAAAAAGAAAGACAACACCAAATATCAACAAGGATACAAAGAATCCACAATTTCTGTGTTTAATTACTGAAACTATAAAACAGGACAACCCCTTTAAAAAGTCTGAAAGTGTTTTATAAAACTAAGCATATGTTTTTACCTCATAACTGAGCACATGGCTATTTTTATAACCCAACAGTCCTTCTCCCAGGCCTTTACCCAAAAGCATATCTTCATTACTGATTTATTTTATTTTATTTTATTTTATTTATAGCCCTAAGACTGAGAAAAACCATTCACTGGGAAGCTGGGTAAACAATAGCAGGGTTGGAGGGTGGCTGAAAAGAATGAAAGTGATGAAAGGGTACAAACTACTAGTTTAAAAGTACATAAGCCAAAGAGAAATGATGGATAGCATGGGCATTATAACCAGTGATATATGGCACTGAAAGTTTTTAAAAGACCAAGAAAAGATGGTCGACCTGTAGACATATTGTAGTGATTATTTTACAATGTATATAAATGTGAAATCATTATGTTCTATAACTAAAACTAAAAGAATGGGTCATGTCAAGAGTATTTCAAAATAAATCAACAAAAATCTCCACCTGAGGAAGATGGGTCCTGAAATTGGGGCAATATGGAATGTTCCTACTCATGACCACAGAATATGAGCTCAGATCTACAGGGATGCAGAGGTCACATAGATCCTAAGCTGAATATGGGCCACAGATCACATCAAATCGAAGGAGTTTACAGTCAACAATATTTACACGTTTCCCATATTTGGGAGCTACTCTCTTTCCTGATCCAGCTTTCTGGTCCTTTTTCCAGCTATGACATAATCTCCCCATATAATAACTTAGATCCACCTGCATATCAGATATGTCAGGCTCAGGGGAAAAAAAAAAACTAGTAGAGTCAAGGGCTCTTTGGAATATAACTAAAATAGGACTACTAACTATCTACAAAATGGAGACCACCACCCCCCCCCCAACTCTTCATATAAACCATTCAAGCCTTTAGGTGAATGATTAGTCAACAATTTGCTTGGCTATATATGTTAACTCTTTTTTTCATCCATCAGGTCCCAGATGCTACCATGATGCCAACCGGACTTCCTTGGGCAGATGACCCCACCAATGTGTCCTGGAGCTCCACTTTCCCAGAGCCCTTCCCCACTAGGGAAAGAGAAAGGCTGGCTAGGAGTATGGATCCATCTGCCAACGCCCATGTTCAGTGGGGAAGCAATTACAGAAGCCAGACCTTCTACCTTCTGCATCCCACAATGACCATACTCCTAGAGGGCTAAAAAATAGGAAAACTATCAGGAATTGTACCCCTCTTATCCTATGGTCTTGTCAGTGTTTCCATTTTATAAATATATATATATATACATATATATTTAAAAATCCAGTCACTGTGCACAAAAATCCTATGTCAAAAAACTATAACCAAATATTAAACATTAAATATGCACATTATGGGTTATTTAAGGAGAAGCGTGCTGATGTCTGCAATATACTTTGAAATGAAACACAATAAGGTAGACTTAGGTGGTAGAGACATAAATAAATTATGGGTAAGTAGGTAGATAGGTAGGTAGCTAAAGATAGATCAAAATATTAATAGCAGAATCAAGGTAGTAAGAATACAGTGTTCACTGCAAAAACACTTTCTACTTTGCTATACATATGAAAAGCTTTATAATAAAATGTGAAGGGCAGCCTGGATGGTGGTGCAGTGGCTAGAGTGTCGGACTTGGAAGCATTAGGAATTAAGATCAGTCTTTGGCATCACATGTGCCAGAGCAATAATAGCCTCTCTCTCTAAGTCAAGTGGGGGTCTGGTGGTAGCGCAGCAGGTTAAGTGCACATGGCACGAAGCTCAAGGATCAGCATAAGGATCCCAGTTAGAGCCCCCAGATCCCCACTTGGAGGTGGGGGATCTCTTCATTGGAGTTGAAGCAGGTCTGCAGGTGTCTTTCTCCCCCCCCCTTCTGTCTTCCCCTCCTCTCTCCATTTCTCTCTCTGTCTTATACAACAACAACAATGGCAGCAATAACAATGGCAACAAAATGGGGAAAATGGCCTCCAAGAACAATGGATTCTTAGTGCAGGCACCAATCCCCAGCAATAACCCTGGAGGCAAAAGAAAAGAAGAAGCCAAATGTGGGGGCCAGGCAGTGGCACACCTGGTTAAGAGCACACATTACACTGCTCAAGGACCCGGGTTCAAGCCCCTGGTCCCCACCTGAAGGATTCATGAGTGGTGAAGCAGGGCTACACGTGTCTCTCTGTCTCTCTCTATCTCCTCTTCCCCCTCTCAATTTCTGGCTGTCTCTATCCAATAATAAATCTATAAAATATATATTAAAAAAGAAGTCAAATGTGAAGGCAAACCCTTTGTGATATAGAGCTATACTCAGTCTGTATTAGTTTACACTTCCTCCTGGTGTCTCTGTCTGTTTCATCTCTCTTTTGTACACACATAACACTATTCTCTAGGACTTTCCAATCCCAGGTGAAAAACTCATTAATTTGAAAGTGAGAAGATTAGTAAGAATTTTCTCTGAAGGCCCTGCTAGCTTATACAGGAAGATACAAGGTGGGTCTTTAGCAAGTTGGTACATTCTGATCAGCCTGTGTCTATCCAGTCTGATCCTTAATCTTTCCTCCTGCAAATCTATCATCTACTTCTGCAAGTTGGCATAGAGTTGAAATGACCCTGGTGATGCTGGTCAATCCCTGATTCCTGCAAAGTGAGGGCCAGGCAATACAGAACTTAACTTGGTAACAAGTGAACTTGAACATACCACGTAGCTGGTCATTTAGGGAAAATTGCTGTAGAAATGACCTATTGGAAACATTCATTTTAATATCCTAGTCCTTTTGGAGTTTATCAAATATAGCAATCTGGATGCAGTGTGGGAGTCAAAAAAAAATGTATGCTTTGTAAAAATAGGAAAGCTATCAGGGGAGGGGATGAGATAGGGAGTTCTGGTGGTGGGAATTATGTGGAGTTGTACTCCTCTTAACCTATGGTTTTTATCAGTGTTTCCTTTTTATAAATAAAAGTTTTTAAAAAAATCAAAACAGACAAAGCAGTGGCATCAAGCTGGGGGCAGTGGGGGTACAAGTGTCCTTTGTTGTTTTTTTTTGTAATTTTTCTAATTTTAAACGTATACACAGGCTCATGCACACCACTGCCTTTGCATTAGGGAAAGGATATCTTGAACATGGGTTAAACACTCCTAACCACTTGCTCTCTTATTTTCTGAGGAGCAGTCCCACCCCTCACCCCTTAACAGCATGTAACTACGTCAGCAGCACTCCCTTGGCCATCATAGGACCTTGACATGCTAAATAATAAGCACTCTGTTTCACAATGGCACTACTGCCAAAAGGAAAAAAAAAAAAAAAAAGGAAACCCTTTATATCACGCCAAGATTAAATCCTTCCTCTTGTTTTATGTGAATTCCTATTTCAACATTACAAATTCATACAGGAAATCATATCAAATTAGTCCAAAGTGTGTATGGTCATCATACATAACGCACTGGCGTTATTGCTGGGACTCAGTACCTGTACCACAATTCCACCCTTCCTGACAGTCAGTTTTTTTTTTCTTTTCTTTTCCTTCCCTTCCCCCCCATAACTAAGAGGAATAGAGAGGGAGAGAGAAGGAGAGAAAGTGAGACACCTACAGCTCTGCTCCACCATTTGTGAAGCTTGTGCCCTGTGGGACTGATAACTTGAACTTGAATCCTTCCTCTTGGTAGTTTACACTCTACTTCCCAGCCTCACATGCCATACTTTTTAAAAAGATCCACTTATTTAATAATCAAAATAAAGAGAGAGTGGAGGAATAAATGAGGACATCTCTCTGGCATTTATGATGCCAGAGATTGAATTTACAGTTATATATATATATATATATATATATATATATATATATATATATATATATATATATATCAGTTTGCATTTCTACCCAGGCTGTAGTATATTGGGTTGTCAGAAGTCATGATGTATTTTGTTCTGTTTTTTTTTCTATGCAAAAATGCAGCATGACTTTTTCCAACAACCAAATAAATCTTGTTCTTTTGAGCACACATATTGAAATACATAGTTTCCATTGAGACTTTGCTCCTATCCCCCTCCCCCATGCTGCAAAGTTCTCTAAGGACCCACTCATCCCCAAAACAGGAAAGCCTGGGGTACTGACAGTCATAGACAAAACTACCAGTCTGGGCTGACTGAGGGTGCTGCCTATTGTTGCCTCCTTGTCTGTTGAGAGCTTCCCCTTAGCAGTTTCATAAGCAGTGCAAACTGCTTTGGGACCACAGCCACTGATGGGAGGATCTAGATGACAGGTTCAAAAGGAAATTCATAGTCAGGAAATCTGAGAATGGAGAGCTAAGGTAGGTTGGCAGTAGCCATTTTGTGATGTGGTAACTTGTGTGTTGAATATAAAATAAATAACACAAAGACTCGATGCATTATTTTCTCTATACAGTTGTAGGCCCTGATGTATTTAGATGGCTTCTCACTGGGTGTATGAATCTTAATAATTGTTAAGTCTTCTTATCCTCTGAGTACTAAAGAAACCACTACCCAAACCAAGAGACCCCTCACAGAATGGGAGAAGATCCTCCATACATCAAACAAGAGGATAATAACCAAAGTATATGAAGAGTTTGCCAAACTCAACAACAAGAAAACAAATAACCCCATCCAAAAATGGGGAGAGGACATGGACAGAATATTCACCACAGAAAATATCCAAAAGGCCGAAACACATGAAAAAATGCTCCAAGTCTTTGATTGTCAGAGAAATTCATATAAAGACAACAATGAGATGCACTTCACTCCTGTGAGAATGTCATACATCAGAAAAGGCAGCAGCAGCAAATGCTGGAGAGGTTGTGGGGTCAAAGGAACTCTCCTGCACTGCTGGTGGGAATGTCAATTGGTCCAACTTCTGTGGAAAACAGTCTGGAGAACTCTCACTAGGCTAGAAATGAACCTACCCTATGATCCTGCAATTCCTTTCCTAGGGGTATATCCTAAGGAACCCAACACATGCATCCAAAAAGATCTGTGTACACATATGTTCTTAGCAGCACAATTTGTAATAGCCAAAACCTGGAAGCAACCCAGGTGTCCAACAACAGATGAGTGGCTGAGCAAGTTATGGTATATATACTCAATGTACTACTACTCAGCTATTAAAAATGGTGACTTCACCATTTTCAGCTGATCTTGGATGGACCTTGAAACATTCATGTTAAGTGAAATAAGTCAGAAACAGAAGGATGAATAGGGGATGATCTCACTCTCAGGCAGAAGTTGAAAAACAAGTTCAGAAAAGAAAACACAAGTAGAACCTGAACTGGAATTGGTGTATTACACCAAAGTAAAAGACTCTGGGGTGGGTGGGGAGAGAATACAGGTCCAAAAGCATGACAGAGGACTTAGTGGTGGTGATATTGTTATGTGGAAACCTGAGAAATGTTATGCAGGTACAAACTATTGTACTTATTGTCAAATATAAAACACTAATCCCCCAATAAAGAAATTGGAAAAAAAAATTACGCTAGGACTAGTGTCTGTGTATGGCACATCATATGTAAGTGAAGGAAAATTCTTGTTCTAAACCTAGCTGTGATCACACAACTCTCACTCCTTCATGCAAATCTTACTCATCTGTCTGCAAAACACCTATTGTTTCCTAGAAGTTAGCTGCCAGTGTATAAACCAAGGCACAAGAACATAGTCAAAAACACATAAACACACTAATTAATTAAAAATTTAAAATAAATTTTAAAAACCAGTTCTATCAGTATACCTCTCTCCCCAAATGCCTCCTTTTATAAAGTGAAGTCAAAGAATTCTCCATCTTATATCATCAAAAAGGATACCCAAAAAGATAAGAGATAGACATTAAAATACATACTAAAAGGGCCTCTTTTCTTATAATTCCATGGCAAAATGTCTGTAGTTATTCACTTTTGGAGACCAGTGCATTCATTAATTGTATCAATAATGCCCATTCTAAAACCAATAAGAGAATCAAGACAAGGCTCTTTATTTGCCTTTCTTAATTAAATCAGTGGAGTATGCATACGTTCTCCTTGCTTATGTTTAAATGAGGAAATATGGCGTTCTTCATGTAGATATCCACAGGGAGAAGCAAAAAATGGGGTAGGTGATGCTATTGTGCTTGAGTCACTAAAAAAGAAGGTGATGCCATTAAACAGCTTCACAGAACATGGGAAGAAAAGTACCTGGATGCTGACACAGACAACTGCTTAACACTTGAGATACATGTGCTTGTGAGTAAAATCAAGCTGTCAGTGTCGAGAAAGGCTGATCTTTCCATAGATAAGGTGCCTCTGGAATTTATTCACTCTTCTAAAAGTCACTATGATTGCAATGATTCTGGAACATAAACACTCTTCTCTAGAGCAATGGCTCTCAAACTCTTATGCTGAGGACTTCCAAAGAACTGACCATGGCCTAACAGGTGCCTCGTGTTGCTTAACTGCACAAAACTCAACAAAATACAAATGAGATGTCTTCAGAAACTCATTAAGCCTCATGTGCATGCAGACAATTATGGACAGGGGATGGAAAAGAAGTGAGGGAGAGAGTCTCAGGACTTAAGCCAAACTTTGTGACAGCTAGTATCCTTTTGTGGCTTACACAGCAGAGTACTGTCATTGTCAGTGACAGGAAAGTGTGTCTGGGTGCTTAACCTGAGAATTCAGGGGCAACAAAATATTGAACTGCCCATAAAGACTTGAACTCTTTCATCTTGGAACTACTACTACCTTCACAGCAATCACTGAGAAGATTGTAGTTGTTCTCAAAGATACTTTGTTAGTGTGAATTAGAACTATTTATAATTAACATATTAGAAATTAAGACTACAAAGGGACTGGGCAGTGATCCACCTGGTGTTTGTTTGTTTTGTTTTTTGTTTTTTACCAGAGCACCGCTCAACTCTGGCTTATGGTGGTGTGTGGGACTGAACCTGGGACCTCAGAGCCTCAGGCATGAGAGTGTCCTTGCATAACCATTATGTTATCTACCCCCACCCAACAGTTCACCTGGTTGAGTATACATAATACTACATGCAAAGACACAGGTTCAGGCCCCTGATCCCCACATGTGAGGGGTTGCAGAGAAGGCTTCATAAGCAGTAAAGCAGGGCTGCAAGTGTCTCTGTCTCTAGCTCTTCATTTCCCCTACCCCTCTCAGTTTATCTCTCACCAATCATTGTTTTAAAGGAGAAAAATAGCCACAGAGAATAATAGATTTGTCATACAGGCACTGAATCTCAGAAACAACCTGGCAAGAAGAAGGAGGAGGAAGGAAACTAAGACTACGAAAATCTTACTTATTAATCTTTCCAATCAAAACTAAGTCTTGTTTTTTTTTTCCTCCAGGGTTATCACTGGAACTCAGTGCCAGCACTACAAATCCTGGTGGCCACTTTCTCCATTTTATTGGATTGGAGAGAGAAATTGAGAGGAGAGGGAGAGAGACAGAGAGATACCTATAGACCTGCTTTGCCACTTATGAAGCTACCCCCTTGCAGGTGGGGAGCCAGAGGCTTGAACTGGGATCCTTGCAATTAGTACTGCGTGCACTTAACCAGGTGCTCCATCATCTGGATCCCAAAACTAAGTGTTTATAATACTGTTTGAGAATCAACTATAGTATTATTTCAGAAGCTAGCTCATTTTATGTAATACATGATGACAAGTTTAATATATTAAAAGATATTCATTAATTAAAAAGAGAACTGGAATATCAATACATGTTATGCAAAAGATCAAACTCTGGACTTGCCTGAGTCCAACACTTCTTCATCTGCTGCACAATATTACAGATCTTAAATAGCATTTTAAAATATAGACAATTTCTCCAGAAAAAAGAAAACATGTAAAGAAGAACCTCAGCACGTGCACACACGCAATAAAGTTTAACGTAAAAGTCATTTTCCAATTTTCTTTCATAGCACAATGTACAGAAATTTGCACACTTTCTTTGCAAAGCAGTACAGTCAATTGGTGAGTAAAACATTCAATAACATGGGAATCTTCCATAAGCTCCTGAAATTTTTCTTTCAGCTATTCACATTGCATATGCTTATTTCTGTGAGGTTCAGCTGGTGTGTCAATTCTTCTAGCCTTAGCAAGATTACTTGTATTTTTAATGGGGGCAAACTGTTCTTCTTTTAATATAAACAGCTATAACTTCTGTATTGCTCATCATCCTTCCTATCAGTGATCAGCAGTCTAGGAATTTCATAAGCTCATCTAGCATGTTACTTAATTATTTTGAACTTTTGTTGCACCTTGCCTGCCATAGCTTCATTGAATCCCCGCATTAACTTTTCTTGGTGGGGGGAGGACAAGGGCAAGTTTTAACTAAGTTTCACAAGTACAAAGTCTTTTAAGATCAAATAGCTTCTGAGTAGTTCTAACATAGATTACTGACTTATTGTGAAAGGATGTGAGTCAGAAGTAGCTAGTTGGAAAAGATGCATGGGACAAGGTTGTGGAGAGGGCCACAAGTCTTCAGACCCTCTCTGTAAGTGTCACTCTGCCCACATTTCCACATGCCCACCTACCCCGTCTCCTACATTGAAGGTAACAATTGTAATATTAATATGCTGCTATTTTCAAAGAGCAATAAACCCATTTCACACTGACAAAAATCAGCCCATAATTTGTAAACAGAATATAAATCTTTATTTGTAAAACTGTGCTTTCCGGGGGTCAGGCGGTAGCACAGTGGGTTAAGCGCAGGTGGCGCAAAGCACAAGGACCTGCTTAAAGATCCCAGTTCGAGCCCCCGCCTCACCACCTGTAGGGGAGTCACTTCACAAGTAGTGAAGCAGGTCTGTAGGTATCTTTCTCTCCCCCTCTCTGTCTTTCCCTCCTCTCTCCATTTCTCTCTGTCTTATCTAACAACAATGACATCAATAGCACTAATAATAACTACAACAATAAAACAACAAGAGCAACAAAAGGGAATAAATAAACATTTTTTAAAAAACCGTGTGCTTTCCAAAACAAAATAGTAATAATAATAATAATAATAAGAAGAAGAAGAAGAAGAAGAATAAGCAACACTAGTTTACATTTTGGCAAATCCCTTTAACACCTCTTCTAGTCAAATGTGACTAAATTCTCATATAGATAATTTAATTCAAATTCTCATATATTCTCTGCCTCTGATTCTATTTGCTACAATGTGTTGCTTTAATTCCTACATTTGGAAAATAGAATGTCTCATCACTGTCCTGATAGGGTCTGGGAGATTTTCAGAAGCCCCCAGACCATTTGAGAACCACAACACTAAAATTAATTATCCATTAATTTTAGGGAAATAATGGTTTACAAGACAATTGTTCCATGGATACAATTTCTCATCTTCCCATGACAGTTGGAAACTATCCACTCCTACCACCAGCTTAAGTCTTCCTCCACTGTCATGCTGCAACTGACTATTCCTTGCTCATTTTCACCCTGTGTTTTACCTTTCCCTGGAACTAGGGAACTCTTACAGTCATAAGAGAAATTCATAGAGAAGACATTCTTCCTGCCACCATCTCTCCTCTTGTGACAGTACTACAGTTGTTTGTGTTTTATCTTTTCCTGTTAGGTCTTGAGGAAAAGCCATGTCTGAGAGTATCTTCCATTGGAAATGCCATCCCCATTCACTGTCAAAAAGAACACAGAAAAAAAAAAATCGGTCTTATAATTTGCCTCGGATATTCTCTACAATGAACATACTCTGAGAACTCAGGGTAACAGCAGACGGCTTATGACAAATGCAACCACCCAAACACTGAGTATGTCTTTTCCCATTAAAAAATAAGAAGAAGAACCATCACACCTTACCTGTACTTCCTTAGTATCACATAGCAGTCGTCTCAGGTGTGTTTATTGGGATGTTGGTACTATTAGAAAGTTCAAGGACTTCTGTGTGAGACTCATCTGAAGAGATAAAGAAAATTTCTCAGGAAAAGATACAGAAACTATCCAGAAATGTAGGAAGCAAAAGCAAAAGTCAAAAATCCAAGAGGTGAAGCAAAAGAAAGGTGAAACACGTGTGTGCATGCGCACACTTTTCAAGAGTCCCACCTACAAGTGCAAAGTTATTATCTTGAAAATAATCTTATAAAAGTAAATATTTGGGTGGTTGGGCACCAAGTTAAGTGCATGTAGTACAAAGTGCAAGGATCCCTGGCTCCCCACCTGCAAGGAGGTCGCTTCACAAGCCGTGAAGCAGGTGTCTATCTTTCTCTCTCCCTCTCTATCTTCTCCTCCTCTCTCAATTTCTCTCTGTCCTATACAAAAAAATAAAATAAAGATGAAAATAAATGACCACAGGAGCAATGAATTCCTAATGCAGGTACTAAGAACCAAGCAATAAGCCTGGAGGCAAAAAAAATTGAAATTAAACTTTTAAAAAATTATAATAAAGGTACATATTTTGGGCCTAGAAAGGGAGTAAAAATTACATTTCAGGGGAGTAGGGCAGTAGCTTAGAGGGTTAAGTCCAGGTGGCGCAAAGCTCAAGGACCAGTGTAAGGATCCTGGTTTGAGCCCCAGGCTTCCCACCTGCAGGGGAGTCACTTCACAAGCGGTAAAGCAGGTCTGTAGATGTCTATCTTTCTCTCCCCCCTCTGTCTTCCCCTCCTCTCTCCGTTTCTCTCTGTCCTAGCCAACAACAACGACATCAATAACAACAACAATAATAACAACAACACTAAAAAAACAAGGACAAGAAAAAGGGGATAAATAAATATTTTTTTTAAATTACATTTCAGAATTATGAAACCCTGTCATGCATAGGAATACCGCAACAGCAAGTGAGGAAGCTCTGGTGCTGAGGTACACTGTCTGTCCCTCTGTGACCTGGGAGAGATGAAATTTTGTGTGCATCAAACTCCAGTGCCATGGAGAAGGAAGAGGAGGAGAAGGTGAAAAAGTAGTCATCATCTATGGGCAGATGATATCTCCAGTGATTCCTGGAACCTTACCTCCCCAGAGCCCTATGCCACTAGGGAAAGACAGAGACAGGCAGGGAGTGTGGATTCACCTACCAATACCCATGTCCAGTGGAGAAGCAATGACAGAAGCCAGACCTCCCACCTTCTGCACCCCATAAAGAATTTTGATGCAGGGTGAGGATAAATAGCATAATAGTTATGGAAAGAGACTCTTATATCTGAGGCTCCAAAGTGCCAGATTCAGGTCCACACACCACCATAAACCAGAGGTGACTAGTGCTCTGGTAAAATAAAATAAAATAAAATAAAATAAAATAAAATAAAATAAGGAGGAGGAAGAGGAGGAGGAGAAGGAGAAGGAGAAGAAAAGGAAGAAGAAAAGAAGAAGAAGAAGGAGAAGGAGAAGGAGAAGGAGAAGGAGAAGGAGAAGGAGAAGAAGAAGAAGAAGAAGAAGAAAAGAAATTTGATTCTTGATCCGTACTCTCAGAGGAGAAAGTGATAGAGGAAGTAAACCAGAGAAGGCTCTGCAACCCCATTCCACCAGGACTCAAAGTGTTTCCTGCCAAGAATCTTGTGTTTATACCATCAATGAGAGGGAGGTGAATCTGGAAAACTCCAGAGGAAGCAAGGCATTGTTTCTCTTCTCTAAGAGAGAAAAACAAAACAAAACAAAAATAATAATAACAAAAAAAAAAAAAAGGAAAGACACCAGGAAGTAGTAATAGGTATAGGGGTGACTTAGAAAGAAAGGTGAAGCAGGACACTGAAAAAATGGGAGAAAAATATATACACACACACAATATAGATAGTTATACAATCAACCCATATCTGTGACCTTGGGAAAACTACTGCAGTTTCCAGTGGAGGGGATGAGGACACAGCACTCTGGTGGTGAGAACCACATGGAATTATATCTCTATTATCCTATAATTTTGTAAATCAACATTAAATCAATAATAAAAATAAATAAAGAAGTAATTCAGGCTTCCGGAGGCAGGGGTATGGGAGCAGCAGCAGCTGTGATCCTCTCCTCTCCTCTCCCTGGTCAACTAGGAACACCAAAGGAGACCACCTGAGGCCACAACAAGACAGGACTAGAAAGACTTCAGGAACCCATCAAATCACCAGTGAGTGCAAACGAAGTGTGGCTCCCAGACAGAGAGAGGCCTAGGGAGAGATTAAGTGGCTGGTAACAGTCCAGCACTTTACCAGTTGAGACATAACCTCCAGTCTGTTTCACCAACAAAAGACAGCTGAGGGGAGGAGAGGACTCCCATAAGACTCCTCACCAAATGCAACTGTGAGTCTCCATTGCTACTGCCCTCAGAAGCTAGAGCAGCTGAAAGAAGGACCTCATAACACACTATGTAAAATAAATAAACCAACAAGAAGAAATATTGGAGAAATGAACCAGGGCAAGAGTCCAGCTAAAAGCCCCCCAAAGGTTGAAGCACAAAATAATGAGTCAACATCCAAACACTGGTTAAGGAAATAATCAAGGAGTGAGTAAAGAGTTTGAAAGAATTGTCATCAGAAATGCAGAAACAACAAATGAGTCTCTGGAAGAAAACACTAATTATCTCAAGGTTATTAGAGAGCTGAAAACTGAAATAGCTGAGCTATGAACACAACTAGGTGAACAAGCAAAAACAGTATCAGAACAGGGGAACAAAATAGATGAACTCCAGAAAATAGTAGAGGGGAGAGAGAATAGAATAAATGAGGCTGAAGACAAAATTAGCAAGATCAAGGACACATTAGAGACAACTAAAAAAGAAGAAAGAGATCTCAAAAAGAGATTAAGAAATTCTGAAAACAACAACAGAGACCTATGGAATGACTTCAAAATAAATAATATATGCATTATTGGCTTACCAGAGGAAGAAAGAGAGGGAGGGGAAGAAAGCATTCTTCAGGACATAATAGCTGAGAACTTTTCTAGCCTAGACAACATCAAAGACATAAAGGTTCAAGAAGCCCAGAGGGTCCCAAACAGAATTAACCCAGACTTAAAGACACCAAGACACATCATATTTAGATGGAAAAAAATAAGGGTAAAGAAAGGATCCTGAAGGCTGCAAGAGAAAAACAAAGAGTCATCTACAGAGGAAAACCCATAAGGCTAGTAGCAGAATTCTCCACACAAATACTCCATGCCAGAAGAGAATGGCAAGATACCTATCAAGTGCACAATGAGAAAGGCTTTCAACCAACACTACTGTATCCTGCTAGACTGTCATTCAGACTAGATGGAGGCATCAAAACCTTCTCAGGCAAGCAACACCTGAAAGAATCAACTATCACCAAGCCTGCCCTGAAAGAAGTTCTGAAAGGTCTCATATAAACAATCAGACCACTATAAATAGGCCATCTATCAGAACACTCTAAAAATCTATAAGAATGGTGTTAAAATATCTTCAATCTTTGATATCAATAAATATCAGTAGCCTGAATTCATCTATTAAAAGGCACAGAGTAGGAAGATGGATCAGAAAACACAACCCAACAATATGCTGTCTACAGGAAACCCACCTAACTCAACAAGAAAAACACAGACTTAAAGTGAAAGGATAGAAAGCTGTCATACAAGCCAGTAGCCCACAACAAAAGGGCAGGAACAGCTATTCTCATATCTGAAATGATAGACTTTAAAAATAAATAAAATTCAAAAAGATATAGATGGACATTACTTAATGCTCAGAGGATCAGTCAATCAAGAAGAGTTAAAAATTATTCATCTATGTACCTAATGAGAAGCCATCTAAATACATCAAGCATCTAATGAAAGAACTAAAGCAAAATATTAACAGCAACACAGTCACAGTAGGGACTTCAACACCCCCACTCTCAACTTGACAGATCATTCAGGGAGAAAATCAATAAAGAAATGAGGGAGCTATGTGGTCTGGGAGGTGGCGCAGTGGACAAGGCTTCGGACTCTTAAGCATGAGGTCCTGAGTTCAATCCCCAGCAGCACATGTACCAGAGTGATATCTGGTTCTTTCTCTCTCTCCTATCATTTCTCATGAATAAATAAATAAAATATAAAAAAAAAGAAATGAGGGAGCTAAATGAGGAGATAGATAAACTAGAACTACTGGACATTTTCAGAGTCATTCACCAGAAGAAACAGGAATATACTTTCTACTCAAGTCCACATGGGTCATTCTCAAGGATACACCATATGTCAGGCCATAAAGACAGCATCAGCAAATTCAAGAGCATTGAAATCATCCCAAGCATCTTCTCAGACCACAGTGGAATTAAACTAATACTAAACAATCAACAAAAGATTAGTAATAGTCCCAAAATGTGGAAGCTCAACAGTACACTAAATAACAACTGGGTCAAAGAGGAAATCAAGGAAGAAATCAAAATGTTTTGAGAGTTCAATGAAAATGAAGACACAAGCTATCAAAATATTTGGGACACAGCTAAGGCAGTACTGAGAGGGAAGTTCATAGTCATACAAGCACACATTAGGAAACAAGAGAAAAAACAAACTAACAGCCTAATTGCACATCTTAAAGACCTAGAAGAAGAAGAACAAAGGAACCCTAAAGCAACCAGAAAGAAAGAAATAACTAAAGTTAGAGAAGAATTAAATAACACTGAAAGTAAGAAAACCAAACAAAAGATCAAGAAAAGCAAATGTTGGTTCTTCAAGAGTGAACAAAATCGACAAAACTTTAGGCAAACTCACAAAACAAAAAATGGAGAAGACCCAAATAAATCGAATCATAAATGAAAGAGGAGATATCACAACAGACACTGCAGAAATTCAACATATCATGTGAGACTTCTATGAAAAGCTATATGCTACCAAGCTAGAGAACCTGGAAGAAGTGGATGATTTCCTAGATACCTACGAACTTCCAAAATTAAGCAAATAGGAACTCGATAACAAGAACAGGTCCAGCACTGCTAATGAAATTGAAACAGTTATCAAAAACCTTCCCAAAAATAAAAGTCCTGGACCAGATGGTTTTACAAATGAACTCTACAAAACCTTCAAAGAAGAACGTATACCTCTACTTTTAACAGTCTTCCAGAAGATTAAAGACACTGGAATACTCCCTTCCAGCTTCTATGAAGCCAACATCACTGTGATACTAAAAGCAGACAGAGACACAACCAAAAAAGAAAACTACAGACCAATATCTCTGATGAACATAGATGCTAAAACATTGAACAAAATTCTAGCCAACCAGACACAGCAGTATATTAAAGAGTGTTCACTATGACCAAGAGGGGTTTATCCCAGGCATGCAAGGTTGGTTTAATATACGTAAATCAATCAACATGATCCACCACATCAATAAAAGCAAGACCAAAAAATCACATGGTCATATCATTAGATGCAGAGAAAGCCTTTGACAAAATACAACATGCCTTTATGATCAAAACACTACAAAAAATACGAACAGATGGAAAATTCCTGAAGATAGTGGAATCTATATATAGCAAACCTACAGCCGACATCATACTCAATGGTGAATAACTGGAAGCATTTCCCCTCAGATCAGGTACTAGACAGGGTGGCCACTATCACCATTATTATTCAACATAGTGTTGGAAGTTCTTGCCATAGCAATCAGGCAGGAGCAAGGAATTAAAGGCATACAGATTAGAAGAGAAGTACTCAAACTCTCCCTATTTGCAGATGACATGATAGTATACATTGAAAAACCTAAAGAATCCAGCAAGAAACTTTTGGAAATCATTAGGCAATACAGTAAAGTGTCAGGCTACAATATTAACATACAAAAGCCAGTGGCATTCCTCTATGCAAACACTAAGTTAGAAGAAGTCAATTCCTTTTACTATAGCAACAAAAACAATAAAATATCTAGGAATAAACCTAACCAAAGAAGTGAAAGACTTGTGGAGGTTGGGCGGTGGCGCAGTGGGTTAAGCGCACGTGGCGCAAAGCGCAAGGACCGGTGTAAGGATCCCAGTTCGAGCCCCCGGCTCCCCACCTGCAGGGGAATCACTTCACAGGCAGTAAAGCAGATCTGCAGGTGTCTATCTTTCTCTCCTCCCCCGTCTTCCCCTCCTCTCTACATTTCTCTCTGTCGTATCCAACAATGAACAGCATCAACAATGGTAATGATAATGACCACAACAAGCTGCAGCAGCAAGAGCAACAAAAGGGGAAAAAAATGGCCTCCAGGAGCGGTGGATTCATGGTGCAGGCACCAAGCCCAGCAATAACCCTGAAGGAAAAAAAAAAGAATTAAAAAAAAAAAAAGAAGTGAAAGACTTGTATACTGAAAATTATGAGTCACTACTCAAGGAAATTGAAAAAGTCACAAAGAGGTGGAAAGACATTGCATGTTCATGGGTTGGAATAATTAACATCATCAAAATGAATATACTACCCAGAGCCATCTACAAATTTAATGCTATCCCCATTAAGATCCTAACTACATTTTTTAGGAGAATAGAAGAAATGCTACAAATGTTTATCTGGAACCAGAAAAGACCTAGAATTACCAAAATAATCTTGACAAGAAAGAACAGAACTTCCAGATCTTAAATTGTATTATAGGGCATTGTCATCAAAACTTCTTGGTACTGGAACATAAATAAACACACTGACCAGTGGAATAGAATTGAGAGCCCAGAAGTAAGCCCCACACCTATGGACATCTAATCTTTGATAAGGGTGCCCAGACTATTAAATGGTGGAAAGCAGAGTCTCCTCAACAAATGGTGTTAGAAAAAATGGGTTGAAACATGCAGAAGAATGAAACTGAACCACTATATTTCACCAAACACAAAAGTAAATTCCAAGTGGATCAAGGACTTGGATGTTAGACCAGAAACTCTCAGATACTTAAAGGAAAATATTGGCAGAACTCTTTTTCGCATGAATTTTAAAGACGTCTTCAATGAAAGAATCCAATTAAACGAAGACTAAGGCAAGGATAAACCTATGGGACTACATCAAATTAAAAAGCTTCTGCAGGTGGCTCTGTTGCACAATGGATAGCATATTAGACTTCTAAAAAGCTTCTGCATATCAAAAGAAACCGCTACCCAAACCAAGAGACCCCTCACAGAATGGGAGAAGATCTTCACATGCCATACATCAGACAAGAGGATAATAACCATAATAAATAAGGAGTTTGCCAAACTCAACAACAAGAAAACAAATAACCCCATCCAAAAATGGGGAGAGGACATGAACAAACTATTCACCACAGAAGAGATCCAAAAGGCTCAGAAACACATGAAAAAAATGCTCCAAGTCTTTGTCAGAGAAATGCAAATCAAGACAACAATGAGATACCACTTCACTCCTGTGGAAATGTTATACATCAGAGAAGGTAATAGCAGCAAAGCTGGAGAGGTTGTGGGGTCAAAGGAACCCTCCTGCACTGCTGGTGGGAATGTCAATTGGTCCAACCTCTGTGGAGAACTGTCTGGAGAACTCTCAGAAGGCTAAAAATGGACCTACCCTATGACCCTGCTATTCCTCTCCTGGGGATATACCCTGAGGAACCCAAAACACACATCCAAAAAGATCTGTGTACACATATGTTCTCAGAAGCACAATTTGTAATAGCCAAAACCTAGAAGGAACCCAGGTGTCCAACAACAGATGAGTGGTTGAGCAAGTTGTGGTATTTATACACAATGGAATACTGCTCAGCTATAAAAAATGGTGACTTCACCATTTTCAGCTGATCTTGGATGGACCTTGAAAAATTCATGTTAAGTGAAATAAGTCAGAAACAGAAGGATGAATATGGGATGATCTCACTCTCAGGCAGAAGTTAAAAAAACAAGATCAGAAGAGAAAACACAAGTAGAACCTGTACTGGAACTGGCATGTTGCACCAAAGCAAAAGACTCTGGGGTGGGGGTGGGGGGGGAGCAAAGAATACAGGTCCAAGAAGTAATTCAGTATTCATTCATGTCTAGAACCATCTCATTATATAAATAAACAATTTATATTTGTTTTCCAGGTAGTCTTTGCCCAAATCGAATCATTGGGTAACAGAAACATGTGACTATTTCACCAACAGCTCTTAACACTGCAGTCTCTTTATTGGTGATTGTCACCAATTTCCACAGATTTGAGAATCCTGGCAGTCCATTTTTATTGAGTTTTTTTTTTTTCAAACGGACATTCATTTTATTTTTTTTAATTTTATAATCTTATTTGATTGGGACAGCCAAATATTGAGAGGGAAGGGGAAGATAGAGAGGTAGAGAGAGGACACCTGCAGACTTACTTTACCACTTTTGAATATCCACCCCCCACCAGCCGGTAGGGACCAGGGGTTTGAACCTGGGTCCTTGCACATTTTAATATGTGAGCTCAACCAGGTGCACCATCACCAGAACCCTCAAATGAATATTTGAGCACTTATAAAATAAATCTATCTTCATCATGGAGTTTCCAAATTTTAATACCAAGCAACACATCTTGATTTTTACATCTAAGATATATAAGGAAATTCTTTTATGTCATGTTTTGTTCAAGTGCTTTGTCACTCAGTTCACAGCTCTAGAATGTGATTAATCTACAAATCTAAGTATTTGCTGTGAGATGAGTTCCAGGCATTTTTCTCTTTCTTTCTTTCTTTTTTAATTTTATTAGTGATTTAATATTGATTTACAAAATTATATCTCTATGGGGGTATAATTCCACACTATTCCCCACTACCAGAGCTCTGAATCCCAATCCCTCCACTGCAAGTGACAGCAGTTCTCTCAAGGTTGCAGACATGGGTTAACTATCATCTCTACAACTATCTGTCTATATTTGTAAATAACTAACCCCTTTTTCCTCCAAGTCCAATCCTCTCTTCTCCAAGCCACACATAACCCTATTACTACATCCAAATGTTCCTCCCTTTTTCCTTCTTTCTCTCCAAGTCCTGATGGAGTTGGAGTTCAGAGCCCTCTTATCCTCACCCTCCTATCATTTCTCCCCCACTGAGAGTATGGCTCAAAATTGGCTTTGGAGTGTAGACTGTAGGAATTCTGACTTCTATAACTGCTTCGCCATTGGACATGGGCATTGATAGGTTGATGCCTCCAGTCAGGCATGGTTCTTAATGAATGTGCATGATAAATATCCCAAACAAGACAAGTGGTTCTTTCTTCAAATATTCAAATGATAGCATTAACAGTTCTCGCTATAATATCTTATTGCTGAGCCATCAAAAGTACATGTATGTCAACTCTCAGTGATGGTTTTTAATGTTTGCAGGTGCCTCAGCCACTCACGGTTACAAACGCTGTCGTCTGTTCTCATACCTCCTTGCTCCCTCCACAGAAAAAGAGGTAGGTTTCTGCCTCATGAACAAATTAATCCCAATTCGACCAGTTTGTTTTTCATTTGTTTCCTTTTCTTTAGAGTTGAAGTTTTAATCTTACCAAGGACTGCTTAGGGTGACACTACAGTCTCTGCTCTGAAAAGCATGTAAACTCTTAATAAATGGGGATGAGGTTAAGCTTTAAGAGTTTCTGCCAATTCTCAAGTCACCTTTCACAACCACCAAGCTCAAGCAAGTAGTACTTCTTTTATCAGATTGTCCACTTCAGTTCAACAGATTGTTATCAACCCCGAAGAGGATGCTCCCTTCCTACCTCCCTGCTTTTCTTTCTCTCCAGCTGCCAGTCATCAGGGTCAAACTTTGCTCCTTCCTCCTGGTATGTGGGTGAGAGGTGGCCCCTACATGTATTTGGGTGTGGGCATTAATATAAGTAAGATAAGGCCCCAACTGAGTCCAACCTAAATTGCTCTTCCCTAAGATCTTGTGTTAAATAGCTGGCTGTTGTTTAAAGTTTTGCTGTTTGTTTCCAAATCAGTTTTGGGGTACTCCAGAGTCCTTGTGCCCTTTGGAAGTCCTAGATATTGGGGGTAGGGGAGTGGGGGGTGAGGAATGGCTTCCTGGAGAGTCACTCCTGCAGCCTGAGAGCCAGTCCCAGGTGATACCTCTTTAGAAGGGCATTCAAAGAACATTCACATTAACTGACAAGGCTCTTTGAAGAAGTTTGTTTTTTTGGTTTTTTGGGTTTTTTTTTTCCCAGTGTGTTTTTCCAAGGGAAGATTCAGATCGCTGCTGTGGTTTGTTTAGTGCTTTAGCTTTAGTTTACAGCTACACTTTTGCAGGAAATCAGTCAACAAATATTTAATCAGCACCTACTATGTATCCATCACTTGGAGAGGTTCTGGGTAAAAAATAAGGGAGACTAAAGCAAAAGCTTTGCCCTCCAGGAGAATGTGACCTATTTAGAAAGGCAAAAATAAAAAAGTGAACACAAAACAATTAAATGGTACACTGTGTAGGTCTAAATAAGGGAAAGAGTAGTGGGAAGCCATCTCCTTGAAGAAATACACTTCATCTTCAGACTTAAAAGATGGATAGATTTTAAACAAGAGAAGAGAGGTCACTAAAAGCAAGAGGAAATTGCATAATTAGGGGCACTAAGGAGACAGCACCAATTAAAAAGAAGATAGTACCCTAGGAAGCCTTTAGAGGTTAGAGTGATTAGAGACCTGAGTGTGGAAAATCCAGAGACTTCAGTGAATCTAATCTGAACAAAATTCTTGAAATTTTCTATATTTTATGAATTTAGACTCCACTTCTAGATTATTTCCCTAAAAAACAACCCATTGTCACCAAATCCTGTCTAGAATTACTTGATCTGGATTTTGCCTGAAATGCGAATGACCACAGTCCTTAATGGCATTTGCCATATTATTAAAGCAATCAAACAACTAAAGGTAAAGACTTTCGTTTTAATAATTCTCTAGGGCAATTGTTTTTGCCCTGACTCCTGTGGGCCCTAGAATCCCAAAGGGCTGGTTAGGATAAGAAAATGTGCCTGGATGCCTCAAGGACTACTCAGTTTTTATCCACTTGCTATTGGATTTCCACTTGGGATTTTCAAACACAAATAAATCACTGGTGTGAAGAAATTCTTGCTGACCTGTCATTTTGTATCACTGAAAGCACTTACGTCCTCTTTTTTTTTAATGTTTGATTTATTTTAAATAATGAGAGATGCACAGAGAAACACCAGAGTGCTGCTCAGCTCTGACTTACGGTGGTGCTGGGAATTGAACCCTAGAGCTTGGAGCCTCAGGAATGAAAGTCTTTTGTATAACCATTATGCTATCTCTCCAGCCGTGAAACCTTCTCTTAAGGAGACACACAAATCCCACTATAATTATAGATACTTCTGATCCATTCAGTCTCTTTATTGTCCAAGAACTTATTGAGGGCGCCTAGGTACCAGCTCACCTAGTGAGCATCATCAGTGAGGCCAGCAGCTCAGAGGTAGTATTTGAGTATGAGACTCTGAGCTCCATAAAGTTTCTGGAGACCCACCTGGCCATGAGCGGAGGTTCCTCCTCGGTTCATGACTGGTCAGACGAAAAGAAATTTTCACAGGACACGAATTCAAGGGTGCTATTTCTGGATCCTTTATTTAGTTATGCAGAGTACAGATTTTAGAAAAAGGAAAGGGACTCAGGAAAAGAGATGTCCCGAGGGTCTTTGGACCCAAAAATCCTTAGGTCGTGTTACCAGTGCCTACAAGTAGAGAGAAAGAGAGAGGAGCAGGAAACCAAAGACCTCTCTTCATCCTTCTTTTGCCGGTTAGACCCCTTCTGAGGTGACCCTGGCGCTCGCTTTTCATTGGCTCCATGAAGTAATCCCTCCCTTTCCCTATAGTGCAAAATAGCCCTCCATCAATTAAAAATCCGCTCTTCATATGCAAATCTCTATGCTGTAAGTGTGTACCCCTGTTTCAAGAGTGTGAACTTAGAAAAAAAGTAACCCTCGGGCGCTCCTCTCCCTGAGTGCTCCCTCAAACAATATCACTGCACTTAACATAAACTAGATTAGTAAACTTGCACTTTGAACACTGGGGTAAGAACACTGACAGAAGGAGACTGAACAGGGAGTTTGGACGTTAGTGCAGCGGGTTAAGCACACATGGCGCTTTCTGCTCAAGGATCCGGGCGGCTCCCCACCTGGTGGGAAGGAAGTCACTTCACAGGCAGTGAAGCAGGTCTGCAGGTGTCTATATTTCTCTCCCCCTGTCTTCCCCTCCTCTCTCCATTTTTCTCTGTCCTATCTAACAATGACAAAAAAACAAACAAAAGGGAAAAAACAAACAAATATTTTTTAAAAAGGAGACTAAACAGTCATTGTCAGTCATTGCAATGATGATGAGGATGGCACTGAACAATTTCTGTGTTCCAAGCATTATGTAGCAAATATATACATCCTCTGGTTTCTGCCACCATTCTGAGGCATATTATTTTTTAAAGACATTTATTAATAATAAAGAGACAGAGAGAAACAGAGCATCACTCTGGCACGTGTGATACTGGTGATGGAAGCTTAAATCTCACTTGGATAAGTCTAGGACTTTAACCACCATGCCACCTCCAAGCCAGAATGAGACATTATTAAACTGAGATCTAATTCTTATTAGACTACCAGACCTGAAGATAGCTTACCTAGTAGAGTGCAGACTTCCCCCCGTCATGAGGACCTGAGATAAAACCCCTTGCTTCCACCAAGTAAAGGGAAACTTCAGTGTGGTGATGTCTGCCCCCCTTTCTGTCTCTGTCTCTTTCTCTCTCCCCCTCTCTGGCTTTCAACCTCCATCTAAAAAATAAAATGAGACAAACAAAAACATCTTAACAGGTTCAGGTGCAGTGGAATTGTGCAGGCAAGAAGCTCCAGTATCTTAGTGGCAAGGAAAAAAATAAATAACTAAAAACTTTAAAAAGACAGAGGCCAGGCGGTGACGCACCTAATTAAGTGTACATAGTATGAAGCGCAAGGATCCCAGTTTGAGCCACCAGTTCCCTGCCTGCAAGGGGGGTCATCTCACAAGCAGTGAAGCAGTTCTGCAACTGTCTTTCTCTCTCCTTCTATTATCTCTGCCTCTCAATTTCTCTCTCCCTCGCTGTCTCTGTCTCTCAATTTCTCTCTGTCCTAGCCAAAAAAAAAAATACAAAAACCTGGCTGCCAGGAACAGTGGACTCATAGTGCTGGCACCTGAGCCCCAGCAATAACCCTCCTTGGGGGAAAAAACAAAATTAAAAAAAGACAGTGGACTAAGACCATGCAGCTAGAAAGAGGTAGAAGCTCACTTCAAAGATCATGTTCTTAACTACAGAATTAATTTTATTTATTAATTTTATTTATTTTTTTATTGCCACCAGGGTAATCACATAGTGCCTACACTATGAATCCACTACTCCTGGTGGTCATTTTTGCTTATTTATTTATTTTGTTAACTATTTATTTGACAGACCAGCTAGAAATTAAGAGGAAAGAGAGGATAGAGAGGGAAAGAGAAAGAGAGCCACCCGCAGACCTATGTCACCACTCATGAAGAATCCCCCCTGCAGGTGGGGAGCAGGGACTTGAACCTGGATCCTTGCAGGTAGTATTATGTGTGTTCAACCAGGCCAGCTTCTACTTATTTTTAATAAATTAACTAATTAATTAATTACTGTTTGCTTGGTCCATGCATGAATAAGTCTACTTCTCTAGGGTCAAGATTTTTTTTTCATTCTTTTTATGTTCAAGAAATGAAGAAAACCAGAGAGGGAGACACAGCTCCTCTACCCAAAGAACTTCTGTTGGTATCATAATAATCCCATGTGATGCTGAGCCTCAAACTCAAGGTCTTATCCACAGGAAGGCATGGCCCCTACTGTGTGAGTGAATATCTCATAGCCTCCACAAAAATTAAATTACTTTGTTTTATGATAAATGCACACTATCAGAAAGTCATTTCTTTTTTAAATATTATTTTATATATGTGGAAAACTTCTCAATATTTTCCCTACAAAAGCACACAGACTTCCAAGTTAAATAATTATGCTTCTGTGATTTAATCAAATAAGCATATATCTTGAAAGGACAAAAATAATAATAATAATAACTATCCTTCTGGGGTCAGAGAGATTGTTCACCAAGTAGGGCAAGTGCCTACTTGTTCACCAAGTAGGGCAAAGCCTCAAATCTGAGCCCTGGTACCACATGAGAAGTGCCTTGATAACAGAGGAAGTTCTGGTGCTGTGAAATTTCTCTCTCTCTCTCTTTCCCTCTCCCTCTCCCTCTCCCTCTCCCTCTCTCTCTGCCTCCCTCTCTCTCTCTCTGCCTTTCTCTCTCTCTCTCTCTCTCTCTCTCTCTCTCTGTGTGTGTGTGTGTATCTGAATGAAAAAGAAACCAGGAGTGGTGATGTGTATAAGTGTGAGACTCTGTGTAAAAATACTCTCACCATATTTTCTCTTGCCTTGTTATCCAGTATTACCCTCTTTTTCAGAGTCCACTGTCAGGCAAGAGTCCATTTGACTCAGTCAAATCTAAAACAACAAACCAAAACCAAAAACTGAGGACAAGACTTAAAGACCACTTTTTAAAATTATTATTATTATTATTATTATCATCATATTTATTTATTGGATAGAGACAACCAGAAATCAAGGGGAAAGGCAGTGACATTCTCCTTCAATACTCAGGTTGGGGAAATAGCTCAACCAATACAGCACTAGACTTGCATAACTGAGGTTTTTGCTTCAGCCCTTGGCACCGCATGTATGAGAGGAGGACTCTAGTCCATCTCTCTTTTTCATTCTGTCTCATGTGAAACTCTATCATATGCAATAAAGAAAATAAGCCTGGGAGTTGGGCGGTAGCACAGCAGGTTAAGAGCAGGTGGCGCAAAGCATGAGAATGGGCGCAAGGATCCCAGTTCGAGCCCCTGGCTCCCCATCTACAGGGGAGTCGCTTCACAAGCGCTGAAGCAGGTCTGCAGGTGTCTGTCTTTCTCTCCCCCTCTCTGTCTTCCCCTCCTCTCTCCATTTCTCTCTGTCCTATCCAACAACGACTACAACAATAAAACAAGGGCAACAAAAAGGAATAAATAGATATTTTTAAAAAAGAATCCTAAAATAAACACTCCAATATTCAGGGCATGCAGTGTCTACACACAGAGCAATCTTCCCAACTGCTGTGTATTTCTCTAAACACATGACTATTAACTTCATCACATAGCTAGTGACACATACCCTGTAACAAGGTTAGTTCAGAACTCAAACTCAGAAATCAGATTATTGGCTAACAGGATTTGGATACTTGCTGCTATCTTGCTACAATGAAAGAAAAAAAGAAAGAAAAAAGATAAAGAAGCAGCAGCTCAAAATTGCTCCTGGAATAGGAGGTTTCTCACAAAATTGCTCAGTTGCACCATAAGTTACCATTACTCTTATAGTCACCAGGAACAAAATCAAGCACACTTTGCAGAAGTCAGCAAAATTAACTGGGCCCTAAGCAACTCCTGAGTTGTTGGTTTCAGGAAAACATTATCAGCTGAGATAGGCAGAAGGAATTGAGAGTAGGAGGCCATCAAGATATTCCTTCCTAGAGTTGCTTCAATAGCCTATCAATTCCACCACAGAGATGTAAAAACATTTGTCTTTTCCCCATAAATCGGGGTGAAATGAATCAAAACAAAACAAAACAAAGAAGTCCACTATCAGCCTGTAACTAGATTAGCATAAATTGAAAGAGAGTCAGGATGTGTGATGGGGTGGGAGAAAATAACTCACATAAGTGGCCTACTAATTTCAGTCAACTTCATTCTAGCTGATAAACTGTGAAATTTCCATAATAACATAGAGTACAGAAAACAAGCAGCATTTTTATTTGATAGGAAAATTGCATCCTGTTACTGAATATAAAATTCTACAGCGTGTTCAAAGATATTTGCAAGGCACTGAAAATGTAGACATATGTTTTCATTTTTTTTAATGCAGTTGTAATGTAAATAATAAATCCACCACAATTTGGCTGGGCCAGAGCCTGCTGGCTTCATTAACTTGGCAACCCAGAGACACAAACGCTCTACTTATCTTGGTAGGCCCTCAGCCAGAAGTCCTCTATAATTCTGGGGTTGCTGATATATGCCCTTTGCCTCATTTACATTTTCTGTCTTGCTTAAGGGTCTTCTGGGGTTCCCTATTATTATTTGCACCACATTTAACCACTCATTGCTTTTTGATGGTCTTCTTTCTCCCTTGCCTATATGCTTTTTAGATCTCTTCCTACTTTGTTCACTTGCTCGACAACAAATCCAGTCTCCTCTCAGCTTCTCAACACTGTCCACTGGTAAATTTATTAAGAAGGGAACGGGGTGGTAGCACACTGGATTAAGCATACATAGTGTGAAGTGCAAGGATCCCGGTTCAGGCCTAGAGCCCCAGCTCTCTACCTGCAGGGAGGTCGCCTCACAAGCTGCGAAGCAGGTCTGCAAGTATCTGTCTTTCTCTCCCCCCTCTGTCTTCCCCTCCTCTCTCAATTTTCTCTCTGTCCTATTCAACAACAGCAGTAGCAACAGTAACAACAATAATAACAGCAACAATAACAGTGCCAAAAACATGGCTGCCAGGAGCAGTGGATTCAAAGTGAAGGCACCAAGCCCCACAGTGATAACCCTGGAGGCAAAAAGAAAAAGAAGAGAAAAAAAATTATTAAGAAATACACTTCTCCCTTCCCTGTATTTATGCTGTTTGAAATATGGCTTTGTAATCTCTGTCACTAAAAGGACAATTGTTTATATTCTTGGGCCAGCAGCAAACTGTGGCAGTAACCGAAGACTAATTCAAAACTAAAATAGTTTAGGAGGCCTTTCATGTTTCCACTTTATCCTGTAACTCTGTAGGAACTCAATTCCTGTGAGCTTCCTGCAGAATGAGAGACCAAACCAAACAGAGAAGAATCATGTTGTCCAAACCAATTGCTGCCCATTTAGGGACATCTAGTCAACTCACAGGTTATAACAGGAACATGAATAAGATAAGGCCCAAACTGAGTCCAACCTAAATTGCTCTTCCCTAAAATCTTATGTTAAATAGCTGACTGTTGTTTAAAGTATGTAAGTTTTAGGTGATGTTGACAGCAACAACAAACCGGTAATCAGCACTATCTTGTTTCCATCTTGTTTATCTGCACCCCTTATGCCTAACAGATGCATACTTCTAGGAATTCCAACACAGCTTGAAAAATGACACTCATAATTTTCTGGATATATGTGGTGTCATTTGTGATATCTCCTCTATCATTTACAATTCTATGAATAAGAAATTATGTTAAGTGAGCTAAGTCAGAAAGATAAAGATGAGTATGGGATGATCCCACTCATAAACAGAAGTTGAGAAAGAAGAACAGAAAGGGAAACTAAAAGCAGGATCTGATTAAATCGAGAGCAGGGCACCAATGTAAAACCCTGTGGTGAAGGGGAGGGTGCCCATTGGGCATCCCAGCGTGGTGGGGGGGGCAGGGTGGGTGGTGGGGATGGGACACAGTCTTTTGGTGGTGGGAATGGTGTTTATATACATTTCTATTAAAGTGTAAACATATAAACCACTATTTAATTAATATGAGAGGTAAAAAATTGATCATATGTATAGAACTTCTTAAAACACAAACTGAGTCTTTTTAATACAGAGGCTGTCTTTGATATGTTGATTCTTTCAAAAGCCTAGACCAGGGAGAACAGAAGCAACCAGAAGCACAGCTATATACAAGATGCTGGGTATTATACCCCAAACCCTAACAAAGGGACTTTCCAAAGTTAACCCAATCACCAAATAATGTGATGATAAAAATAACTATCCATTGTCTTCTTGAACCCTAAGACAACAGGAACCTCACATTTCCACTATAGAGCCTACATTTCCCCCAGTCCTGGAACCTTAGGGTGGGGCCCACTTTCCTGCATGCTGCTCTCAATTCAAATCAAATAATATTACATCCGCGGATCACAACCTAATCAATGCAACGAGTGCCACCCCAGCATGCTTCACTTCAGACTGTGACCAAAGACTTCAGGTGTGGAATGACAACCCTTCAGCTTCATCACTCAGGTGAGACCTTTCCTTTCATAGTATTCTCTAATTCCATTCCAGGTGGTCCACTCCCCAATAAAGTCCCCAAACCTAGATATAGTCCAGGTCCCCTGAGATAGAGCATAGGTTCACACGTGCCCATAAACTAGGGCAAAATATATACCTGAAAGCAGAAGTACACAAGAGCCTGCAGGGAATACCCCCCAACACTTCATCTGCACTATTCCAGTCTTTAGGTACATGATTGTTCAACAATTTTTTTGACTTTGTATGTTAACTCTCTTTTCAGCCACCAGGTTCCGGATGCCAGCAAGATGCTGACCAGACTTCCCTGGACAGACGACCCCACCAATATGTCCTGGAGCTCCACTTCCCCAGAGCCCCACTTTACTAGGGAAAGAGAGAGGCAGACTGGAAGTATGGATTGACCAGTCAACGCCCATGTTCAGTGGGGAAGCAATTACAGAAGCCAGACCTTCCACCCTCTGCAACCCACAATGACCCTGGATCCATACTCCCAGAGAGATAGAGAATGGGAAGGCTATCAGGGGAGGGGATGGGATATGGAGATTGGGTTGTGGGAATTGTGCGGAACTGTACCCTTCTTCTTCTATGGTTTTGTTAATGTCTCCTTTCTTAAATTGAAAGAAAAGAAAAGAAAAGAAAAGAAAAGAAAAGAAAGAAAAGAAAAGAAAAGAAAAGAAAAGAAAAGAAAAGAAAAGAAAAGAAAAGAAGAGAAGAGAAAAATGACACTCACCAACCAAACAAATCATATCTTCTACTAGTCTCCCATTTGAATGTGTAGGTTGATAGACAGTCATCAAGCTAAAAGGGTTATGGATACTATTCTCCATTTTTTCCACCAACTCCCACAGTCCTTTACAGTTTTCCTTTCCTGCCTTCATATCCTTGAACATGGCAATGAACCTTTCAAATTACCCACTATGAAGAAATTCACTTAAAAAAAAAAAAAGCTATTTGGGAACCAGGCTTCAACTCAACCAGTAAAACACATATGTTACCATGTACAAGAACAAGGGTTCAAGTCACTCATCTCCAACTGCAGGGGGGAACTTCATAAGAGATGGAACTTCATAAGAGATGCTGGTGTCTCATCTTCTCTCTCTCTCTCTCTCTCTCTCTCTCTCTGTATTTCTATCACTTTACCTCTATCTCTCACATCAAAAAGAAAGAATAGGAGGAAGGAAGGAAGGAAAGAAGGAAGGAAGGAAGGGAGGGAGGGAAGGAGGGAGGGAGAAAGGGAAGGAAAAATGAACTCCAAGCATACTGAAGACTTATAGGCACCCTGGTGGGGAAAAAAAAGAAAAGAAAAGAAAGAAAGAAAGAAAGAAAGAAAGAAAGAAAGAAAGAAAGAAAGAAAGAAGTCCCAGAATCCCTTTCTTCCCCATCTCCATTACTTAGTCCCTCCAACACTAACACTTTAAAGGAAAGAAGGGAGGAAGAAAGGAAGAAAGGAAGGAAGGGAGGGAGGGAGGGAGGAAGGAAGGAAGGAAGGAAGGAAGGAAGGAAAAAGGGAAGGGCTGAGTGATAGCCCACACAGTTGAGCACACATGTTAACATGTACAAAAATCAGAGTTCAAGCCTGCAGGGCAGAAGTTTAATGAGTAATTAAGCAGGTCTACAATTGTCTCTCTATCTCCCTCTCTACCTCCCCCTTCTCTTTCAATTTCTCTCAATCCTATCAAAAAGAGAGAGGATGATAAAAAGAGAATGGAAGAACGGAAGAAGAGAGAAAAAATGATCGCCAGGAGTGGTAGATTCATAGTGCACCAGAGACAGCCCTGGTGAAAAAAATATATATGTATATATATTTTTTTCAAATTTCCTATAGATGACTTTATACACTTGTTAAGCTTCTCAGTTTTAGAGTTGAAAAATAGTTGATTTCTGCCAATGGTGAGTTATGTAAAGTTCAAGACTGGAAAGTGTAAGGTACTGAGTCATAGCAGAGTGGACATTCAGAATGTCCAGCAATGTGAAATTCTTCCTTGAGGTAAAGGATTTTTTTCCATTGATTCTCAGCTAACTTATCAATTTCACTTTTGACAAAAACCACTAAAATCTAACTTAGCTATAGTGAGGTGGGGTTCTCATTTTATGAGACTTATATCAATTAAGTTATATCATCTATGTGTGCTATCTACAAACAGATAAAACCCAAGATAAAACCCATTATGGTGAGGGCTATTATTACCTGCTCTGCCTCCAATTAGGAAACAAAGAAATCTGTGTTGTGTTTACTTCACTGTAACTTGGTAGTGCTCAGTTAGCATCAATTTCCCATTTCAATCACTCCTGGTTCTTTCTCTTCATGTCCGAAATAGTGCTTCTGTTACTAGAAGATCCCCTTCCCCTCCCCCCCCCCCCCCCCCCCACGGAATCCACAGATCCTTTAGGCTTTTGCTTGAGGTTGGTGGATATCCCAGAACATTCAGAGTGCTAAGCAGAACAAATGTTTATTACTATGAAAGTATATGGGACAAAAGAAAAGGAAAGAGTGCATATACGTGCATATGATCTCCAAGAAAGCCTAAATATTTCCACTTTAAGACCTTTAATGACATTGAACTAGATAAGACCAAATACCCAGAATCCCTTTCTTCCCCATCTCCATTACTTAGTCCCTCCAAAACAAACACTTTAAAGGAAAGAGGAAAGAAATAGCAAAAAGGATAGGGCACACACACACACACACACACACACACACACACACACACACACACACACACACGGGAGGCATATGGTCTTAAAGAGAATCTGGAGCCACAAAAAGGGGGGGTCGGCCTCTGCTTGGATGGTTAAGTAGTCTTTTAACCCCACCGCACCCCCATTATCAGTTGTTCAGTTCTTATTTGCATGGGCTAATTCAACCCTTGTGAGTTACTCAGCTGAAAGTAGACATCACTGAGTGGAGTCAAAAGTCTGGTAGGTGTTCACAATGTTGTCTCCCACCTAAGTCTTTGTGCATGGCCTCATATTGGTCTGGTTCATGTTCCCCCATCTTGATTTTGATGGTGTTAAATGATGATTCACAGTCTGCACTCTGTTCTAATACTATCTGACATTTCAAGATCTTGGACAGTGATTTTTGAAATGTGACTGATGAGCCCACTGCAACAGAGTCATCCATGACCTTATCTGGAAATATAAACAGATTCCACAGGTGTTTGATACACACCAACATTTGAGATCTACTTTGTCAGGGTCTAACATGGTTCTTATTGCTTCTTCTGTTGGGCACATCTTAGATTCAAAGATTCAAATCACTTATTGGAAATAATCATTCTATACAAAAGAAAAAGAGAGAGAGAAAGACAAATGACAGAAGGGAAGGCATTATCACTTCTAATGTTGCCAGTGGTTTAGCCCAAACAAAGAACAAAGAAGAAAAAGAAGGAAGAGGAGGAGGAGAAGGAGAAAAGGGGAGAAGTTGGAGAAGGAAGAAGAAGAGAAAGAGAAAGGGAGAGGTAGCAGGAAGAAATGAAGGAAGGAAGGGAGGGAAGGAAGGAGAGGAGGAGAGAAAAAAACAGATTTTTCTGGCCAAGGAAGAAGCAAGAATTTACTACTGAAAAATTATTCTCTCCACAACTGCAAAGGAACAGAAAGAAATATATATATATATATATATATATATATATATATATATATATAGTAACCTTATAACAAAAGGAAAAAATATTTAGCACTTTTTTTTAAAAAAGCAAGCACTTTCCAGGAGCACTTTATCCTGTCCAGAAGTGGCCTGACCTGTAAGTGCCATGCCATGCCATAGGTAGATTGGATTTTAACTAAACTAAAAATGATTGTCATTCACACCCCTTATTTTCCAGTCCTTTGGCCCTTCACCAAGGCTCCACTTCAATGATTTCTTTGTTACTGTTTTATCAGTTTTAAACAATATGGACAGTCTAGTGATATAGAAGCTACTTTCTACCCCCTTGATTTATTATAATTAAACAATAAGGGAAGAGCATATTTTATATATATATATATATATATGTATATATATATATATATATATATATATATATAGTATGAGCATATTAATAAGAGCATGTTATATATAAGAGCATGCTATATATATATATGTATAAAAGCATATTACATATCTCATTATATATATAACTTCATATATATAACACTCATATAATTATTCATTAAGTTCAGACAAAGGAGAAAAAAAACATTGTAATGTATATATTGGACTGTCAGTAAAGTCATGACTTTTTTTTTTATAGAAAGCACATAAATATATCACGACTTTCAGACAACCCAGTATTTGCTTATTTTTCTTTCTTTTTTTTTTTTTGGAGTTTTTTTTTTTTATTTAAGAAAGGATAAATTAACAAAACCATAGGGTAGGAGGGGTACAACTCCACACAATTCCCACCGCCCAATCTCCATATCCCACCCCCTCCCCTGATAGCTTTCCCACTCTCTATCCCTCTGGGAGCATGGACCCAGGGTCATTGTGGGTTGTAGAAGGTAGAAGGTCTGGTTTCTGTAATTGCTTCCCTGCTGAACATGGGCATTGACTGGTCAGTCCGTACTCCCAGTCTGCCTCTTTCTTTCCCTAGTAAAGTGGGGCTCTGGGGAAGTAGAGCTCCAGGACACATTGGTGGGATTTTCAGTCCAGGGAAGCCTGGCCAGCATCCTGATGACATCTGGAACCTGGTGACTGAAAAGAGAGTTAACATACAAAGCCAAACAAATTGTTGAGCAATCATGGACCCAAAGCTTGGAATAGTGGATAGGAAGTGTTAGGGGGATACTCACCGCTAACTCTAGTGTACTTCTGCTTTCAGGTATATATTTTGCAGTAGTTTATGGATACGTGTGAACATATGCTCTCTCTCACAGAAACTGGTGTATATCTAGGTTTTGGGATTTTGTTAGAAAGTGAACCACCTGAGATGGAATTAGAGTATACTATGAAAGGAAAGGTCTCACCCGAGTAATGAAGCTGAAGGGTTGTCATTCCACACGTGAAGTCTCTGGACACAGTCTGAAGTGAAGCATGTTGAGGTGGCAATCATTGCGTTGATTAGGTTGTGATCGGCAGATGCAATACTATTTGATATGGATTGGCAGAGGCATATGGGAAAGTGGGCCCTATCCAAGGGTTCCAGGACTGGGGTAAGTAGACGCTCTATAGTGGAGATGTGAGGTTCCTGCTGTCTTAGGGTTCAAAAAGACAATCAATAGTTAATGTTATCATCACACTATTTGGTAATTGGGTTAACTTTGAAAAGTCCTTTTGTTAGGGTTTGCTGTACAGTACCCAGTGTCTTGTATACAGCTGTGCTATTGGTTGCTTCTGATCTACTTGGTCTAGGCTTTTGAGAGAGTCCGCATATCAAATACACAGCCTATATATTAAAAAGATTCAGTCTGTGTTTTAAAAAACTTCGAGACATACAATCAATTTTCCCCCCTCATATTAATTAACTAGTGATTTATATGACTACATTTTACTAGGAGTGTACATAAACACCATTCCCACCACCAAAAGACTGTGACTCATCCCTCCCACCCACTCCCACCACCCACTGGCCCAGGAAGCTGCATTAAGTTCAGACAAAGGAGAAAAAAGATTGTAATGTATATATTGGACTGTCAGTAAAGTCGTGACTTTTTTTTCATAGAAAGCACGTAAATATGTCATGACTTTCAGACAACCCAGTATTTTTCTAATAGAAAAAGTTCTGAGAAAGTGTGTGTGTGTGTGTGTGTGTGTGTGTGTGTGAAAGAATGAATTCAATTACACATTTGTAAATTTATGTCTAACGGTAGGAAAGGTTAGAGTTTCAAAATCTTCTTTAGTGAACAATATTAGAAAAAATAATCTGTTATTGAATAACTAGTTGCTTCTGTTTGTCTACCTTGAGTTCTTATCATTTAGTTAAATTGGATGTCCTCATATTGGACTGTACCTGCTATCTGGTTTGTCTGCATACTTAGAAAGCCAGATGCCTAGTTATTAGAGCATCACCCTTACTTTCTGAAGATACATGACCTGTCAGGAGTCATTCACAGAGACCCATAGAAACAACAAAAATACCCATTGTCCATAAATCTGTTTCCCAGAGACTCTACAAACAAAATGATTGTTTCCAAAGTATCGTTTCAAATTCCTAGCCTGTTGAAATCCTAGCCAAAGGCTTCCTTTACATTTTATATTAAATTATCCCATTTGGTCAGCTGCCTTAATCAACTTAACTGATTATTCACCAGATCACTTCACCTTGTGCAGACACCGTATCAGAGATCATACAAACAATTTCTGGGACCCAGATTCTCTTGTTATTTTTACAATTGGTTATTATTTATTTATTTATTTACTGTGTGCTAAGATCCATTTTAAGACCCATGGCTTTTGTAGGTTTTCAGGGCTTTGCAGCTTTGCTATCTATCTAGTTTTCTTCAGAACAAAAACAAACAAACAAACAAAACCCAGTAGTTTCTGATTTAAAATTTCTACTTAGGGGAGAAATGATGGGGGGAGTTAGTGGGGTGATTGAACAAAACCAGTTGAACAGTTAATACTTTAACCTTGCACATAATTTATACAATAAACAAAGTCACATGCTCCTCTAATAATTTAGATGTAAGCAAATGTTGATTTATTCAGGAAGGCTACTGCCAGAAGCAAAGCCTGGGGCACCAAAATTTGAATTAAACTAGGACAGAAGCAGGCTAGTCTATAATAACATTTGTATAATTTTATTTTTGCCCTTGGCTCAGTTCATTTCCTCGTACAGTAGATGCATGAAATTGGTTCTTCAGCCACCTTTAGCTGATGTTCATTGATATCCAGGCAGGCAGGGAAGCAAGAGAATGCACCTTTCTAAGTTATAAGGTCTTGGATCCCTAGGTCATTTCTGACAATGATTATCTTTCTCTGAATTGTGTTTTTTTGGTGAATATCTCCCCAAAGAGCTTCATTTAACCTCAAGTTTTCCCCTCTTACTGTGAGGGGGCTCTTAGAACTGAGGCTGTTAAACAGATGCAAATGTAGTGCTGTTTTTATTCCTTTATTCAAGCCTGGGGGCATGAAATCTGAGTTCTCTTACTCTGCTTTCAGCAGTGAAATAAGGGCCTTAGGAAATTCTTTAAATGATGGTGAAAAATAAACATTAACTTGGAACAGTGAGGAGCCAGCCCTCCCCCTACCTCTTTACTATTAACCTTTGACTTAAATAAAAATTAGGAACTACATCTTACAAGGTACCACTTTTGTCAGGACTCCTTCTAAGGGATCTGGTTTAAGTCAGTAAATAATTTCCAAGAGCTTCTGAAAAGTAGGCAAAGCTTTCCATCCAAACAGACTGAGACTTAAGTTTTTCACAGCATTTTCCTGTGACACCCACCAACATGAAACCCCAAGATCACGTTAATTTTCTAAACATTTTTATTCCATCTCCTCCATACTTACAGGCAAAGTCACAGCTCTTTGAGGTCAAAAGTTCTGAAAGGAAGAATTTTTTCCCTTAGGTTAAGAAATCAAATATGCTAAAAATCCTCCCTTGCTTTTTGTTGTAAGGGAATTTCAGGGGGTGGGGGGGAAATCCTGACAATTAGAAGTGAAAGAATTGGTATTTGCACTTTGTGTGAAATACGCATTTATCTCTCCCTTCTTCCAGCTGAGAAGGTAAATAGCAGCCCTGGTGTTTTGGAGGCAAATATTGTTCTGTCCTATTCTTGGTAACAAAATCTGCTCCCAGGCCTTCTCCATCCCTGTCTGATTGTGCCCTGGGGCTGTTGCAGGCAGCCAAAGGAGCCTTTCAGAAAAATCCAGGCCATGTTTTGACTTCATTACAAATTCCAAATAGAACAAGTTTTCGCCTGGCTTAGGCTTGGTTATGAAAGTTTCCCACAGCTCTCGAAAATATACAGAATAATAAGTGGCTGAGCAGGGGAGTAGAAGGCAATAGTAATTCCATTAAAGGTTTCTAGTAACATCATAAACCACAATTGCAAAGCCTGAGGAGCTCATGTCACTAGGACCCAGAGATAAAATGCTTTGCCTTGGGCCCTGAGGTCACACGTTGGGGCAGGAGCTTTGAGGTTCTGTCCTTTGTCCACAGGCTGACTGAGAGAAGGGCACTTTAGCCTCCACTAGGAAGAAAAAGAAAGACTCTCCCCTAGCCTGTGGCCCACTGGCCTTCCCTGGGGACACAGCACCATGAGGCTCACTGGATATTGTGAAACCTTCTCACCCCAAGGGGTGGCTGTGAAGCCTCAATATTTTTAGGCATTTTCAGCATATAATCAAAGTGTGTGTGTGTGTGTGTGTGTGTGTGTGTGTGTGTGTGTGTGTGTGTGTGTGTGTGTGTGTGTGTGTGTGTGTGCGCGTGCGCGCGCGCGTAGATGATTTTCTGTTGGATAAGCTCTAAGGTGTAAAGGAAAAATCCCTCAGGCGGTAGGTATGAGGAGGAAACTTTTTATTGTCTTGATGGATTCCTTCATTCATTTTTTTTTCTTAGCCTTTTGTTAGTCTCTTTATTGAGTCAAGATGTTATATGAATGCACCAGCTAAATATTATATGCACACTTCTGAAGGGGATCCTTTCCAGTTTACAGATGTGACTCTAGTCTGGCCATATTCTTTTTCCCACTCTCCTTTTCCTTTTGACCTGGTTCCTGGTTGCCACTGCTCTCCTTCATGGGGGAAAACACAAAACTTTACTGAGAAATTCCTGAAGGTCATACCTCCCCTTGTAAGAAGTCTAGATGTAACTCCCCCCACCAGCTCCCAGAGCATGCTCTGCTTTCCCCACACAATCTTTATTTCATTTTAGAAAACAGGTATGAAAAACCTAAGATAACTCCAGTGATGGGGAATCTGCTCTAATTTTTTCCAAAAGATATTATTTATACATATGTCCCTCCTTAGAAGCAGATTTTGTCGACTTTTATTTTTTTAAGCCAAAAATGGCAGCCTGGCAACTCCTAATCCATCACACTGACATCATGTTCATTGGTGGACCGTGGCTTCTGATATCAAAGTCAATGGTTATGACTTTCTCGATGTGGTTTTCAATGCAGGCAATACCATTATCCACACAATGTACACTAGCTTCTTGGAATTACTGAAGAAATGAGAGAGACATCCTGTGGTCATCAATAAAACACTACAGACACACACACACACACACACACACACACACACATACAAAAATTAGAACAAAATTCTTTTTTTTTTAATTTAGGTGACCTGGGCAGTGGTATAGTGGACAGAGAGCTGGACTCTCAAACCTGAAGTACTGAGTTCAAACCATGAGTGGAGGGTAGATAGCACAATGATTATGCAAACAGACTCTCATGATTGAGGCTCCAAAGTCCCAGGTTCAATCCCCTGCACCACCCTACACCAGTGCTGAGCAGTGCTCTGGTTAAAAAAAAAGTCTCAGAGTTTAAACCCTGGTATTGCAAATACCAGTTGCATTCTTTTTCTCTTTCACCTTCTCTCTCTCTCTCTCTTACTCTCTCTCTCTCTCTTTCACACACACACACACACACACACACACACACACCATCTTTTTAAATACTTGAATTTTTGAGTCTTCCCAAAACTTAGTGATCTATGACTGGGAAGAATCCTAGCTTGTCTCCACCTCTGCCTCTACATTTAGTCAAATATATAAACTCATTCTCCTGGTAATAGTTGTTGGTAGCTATACTCAACAAAGCATTACACAGATTGTTTAAGAAAATATTAAGCCCAACAAAGCATTACACAGATTGTTTAAGAAAACATTAAGCCTCTTCTATTTACATACCACATAGTAAAGAATATATACCTTCCATGTAAAAGGAATTTATCTAATAATTGCTTCTTGTTTGATTCAAGCATAATTATAATATGAAGAGACATAGCATAAATGAAAGAAGACCATATTGAATAATCTAGGTACAATCTGCAGGTGTGTAGAGCTTGGCTTATGTTTTCATGTTAAGACAGTGGAGGAAAATCAGGAACAGGGTGAAGAGAAGAGTTTATTCACTGTCTCAGGGAAATAAAGATCTCAGACATTTCCCATGAAAATGTACCATTGGCATCAGATACAAATCACACAAGGTAATTATTTTTAAAGTGGTTCCTAACACACATGAACCCAAGACAGCCTTAGGCAAGTATATACATCTAGAGACTAATTCTGCCCTTGGATGTAGAGTTAGTTGTCCTTGGAGTGAATAAAAGCTACTTTCTATGTTATTCTACCATTCTGTTAAAAAAAAAAAAAATCAGAAGCTACTGAAAAAAAATGTATCAGATTAAAAATCATCCCCAAAAGACAGTTTGGATGAAATGTTAAGCTGAGCAACATCAAACAGGTACTTTCCAGTAAAACACATCAACTTAAAATAATTATTTTTTAAAGTTACTAATCTTTCTAATGAGTCTACAGCTTCATCAGCCAAACTTCTTTTGGGGCAAGAACTATCTTACCTATATAAATAACAGAAAGGTGTGGTCTAGCAAAAGCAACTAAATAGTAAAAGCAACTAAATAGTAATTATGTAGTAAAATACTGACAAGTCGATCCATACTCCCAGCCTGTCTCTCTATTTCCCTAGTGGGGCAGGGCTCTGGGGAAGCATAGCTCCAGAACACATTGCCCATCTGCCCAGGGAAGTCTGGCTGGCATTATGGCAGCATCTGGAACCTGGTGGTTGAAAAAAGAGTTAACATATAATGCTGAACAAATTGTTGACTAATCATGAACCTAAAGCCAAGAATATTGCAGATGGGATTTGGGGTCTCCATTTTTGGAAAAAGCTAGTAGGTCTATTTTAGGTATATTCCAAAAGGCCCATGACTTTACTAGTTATTGTTTGATATGCAGGTGAACCCTAGTTTTTGTCTGGGGAGATGATGTCATGGTTAGAAAAAGGATCAGAAAGCTGGATCAGGGAAGCAAGTAGCTCCCAAATATAGGAAAAGTGTATAAATATTGTACTATAAACCTTCTTATCCTTTTCCTCCTATCCCTTCTCCCCCACTGGGAGAATGGATCAAAAGTATTTTTGGGGTACAGAAGATAGGATTTCTGGCTTTTGTAACTGCTTCTCCACTGGACATGAGCATTGGCAGCTCAATTCATACCCCTAGCCTGTAAATATATTTTTTAATGGATGTGATTATCTAGACGAGTCTAACACGGATAGGATGGCTTGGTAGGAAAGCAAACATGTTAAACTGGATACTGAAGGTTAAGAAAGAACCAGTTTTTGTGAATCTAGGAAAATTAATTCTTAATCCCTACCTTCCTTCCTCCACTCCTCCCTTCTTTCGTTCCTTTTCATACCCACCAGGGTTATCTCGGTGACTGTTCCTAGTGGCCATTTTTTCTCCAAACCCCTCCCCCCCTTTTTTTAAATTTGATAGGACAAATAGAATTTGAGAGGGGAGGGGAAGATTAAAAGGAAGAGAGAAAGAGAGACACCCCACCCACAGACCTGCTTCACTTCTTGTGAAGCTTCCCCCTTGCAGGTGGGGAGCAGGGTTCAAACCTGGACTGTCACACATGATAATGTGGGTGCTTAACTGGGTGTGACACTGCCCAACCTCAAAGTTTGTTTCCCATGAAATTTACTCATGTTATTGTATAGCGTGTACAGTCTCACAAGCAGTATCTCAGGAACTTGGCATTCTAAGCAGAAATACTTTTCCCCCTCAAATAAAAACCACAGCAGATTTATTTTCCAGTTTTTATTAATGATTTAGTAGTGGTTTATGAGACTATAACATCACACCCACCAACAAAGTTCTGTGTTCCCCTGTGCCATGATAACCTCAATACTTGTCATGAAATATTAGCTATGGTTTAGCTATTTCTCCCTCTCTCTCTTTCTTTCTTTGCCTGTTTTCTTCCTCTCTTTCTCTCCTTTTCTTCCTTCCTTTCTTTTTTCTTTCTTTTTCTTCTTTACTTTTCTTTCTTTCTTTCTCTCTTTATTTCTATTTTCCCCAAGTTCATAAAGCCACTCATCTTTTAAATGTCTTCCGACTTAATAATAATAATAATAATTTAACTTTATTATAATGTCCACTGGTATGTTTGTTTCATCTTGGCTACTCATCAATTTTTTTCATCACCTATTGATTTTTGGCCAGATCACCATTCAGCTCTAGCTAATGGTGGTTTCAGGGATGCTTAACAATTTCATATCCAAGACTATACTTTCAGAGATCATTTCTGTAGTTCTTTACAATTTCATATCCTAATTCTGCACACATGGGAGAAATCATCTAATACTTGTCCTTTTCTTCTGACTTGTCTTATAATGGTCTTGAGTCTTTCTGGTTTTTGTTTTTTTTTTACATGTTGCTACGAGTGCCAGCATTTCATCTGAACAGTATTTTATTGTGTTGATAAACCAAATATTCTTTATCCAGTAATCTCTGGACTGACACTTCAGTTGCTTCTATAACTTAGCTACTGTAGATAATGCTGTAGATAAACATTTGGGTGGATGTAACATTATACATTAATGTTTCTGTACTCTTTGGATCATGTGGTAACTCAAGTTTCTTGAGATGCTCTGATATTTTCCAAAATGACCAATTTGTATTCCCACCAAGTGCTCAATGGTTCCTTTTTTACTCCACACCATCTTCAACACTTATTCTTTTTTTGAGTATTTGTTGGCTGGAGCAGAGGAACACAGTTACTTACATTTTTTTATATAATTTTTATTTATAAAAAGGAAACACTGACAAAAACCATAGGATAAAAGGAGTAACTCCACACAATTCCCGCCACCAGAACTCCATATCCCATCCCATCCCTTCCCCTGATAGCTTTCCTGTTCGAGGTGGTGCACCTGGTGAAGCACACAAAATACTTACTTTTTTTTTTTTTTAAAAATCCTTATTTATTTGATAGAGACAGCCAGAAATTGAAAGGAAGGGAGAGAGACAGAGAGACACCTGCAGCCCTGCTTCACCACTTGCAAAGCTTTCCTACCTCCAGGTGGCCACCAGGGCCTTGAACCTGGGTGCTTGTACTTTGTAACGTGTGCTCAGCCAAGTGCGCCACCGCCTGGTTCCCAGAGTTAATTTCACATTCTCCGCTATGTTGAGCATGGAACTATGGGCCCCAAACGTGTAAGTCCAGTGTTGTAATTGCTGAACTACTTCTCTGGCAACTATCCCTGAGTTTTAAGATTTATATCTCTGGTGTCAGGAAAACTGGACAGCCAGATGAAAAGAAGGAGAAAAGATCTGGGGAAACATTGTAATGGTTATGCAAAAGTCTTTCCTGCCTAAGGCTTTGAGGTACCGGTTCGATCCCCAGCAACAGCATAAGCCAGAGCTAAGCAGTCTCCAGTTTGTCTCCCTCTCTCAATCTCTCTCTCTCTGTATGTGTGTATATGTGAATCTTTGAATTTTTTTACCTGTATCTCTTTCATTAAAATAAAATAAGTAAAATTTTGAAAAAAGAATAAGCAAAATAAGAGAAGGAGAAAATGAAGAAGAGAATAGAAAGAAAGAAAAGAAACTGGGCTGTTCTCCAATTCCTATACAAAATAAATTCAAAATGGATTAAAGACCTTGATGCAGGCTCTAAAATCATTAGCATATGTGGGAAATACTATAGGTGAAATGTCCCATGACATCAGTGCTAGAAATACTTTGGAGACTTATCTCTAACATGATGAGAATGAAAGTAAACACAAGCAGTTGTGATTACATTGAACTGAAATTTTACAACAGAATAAACAGAATGAAAGGGCTCTTAGAGAGAACTTTTTGTTTGTTTTGCTTTGTTATTTTTTATTTTAAGCAGAGTACTACTCAGCTCTAATTATTAGAGGTGCCAGGGATTGGACCTGAGACCTCACAATTACCAGGCCCTTCGTGTTATCTTCCTGACTGACTCGTATCCTTAAATTGTCTTCTCTCTTTGTAAAGTACCAAAAAAAAAAAAAAAAAAAAAACTCAGACATAGTAAGCACACAACACACCTTTCACTTATCAAAAGAACAACCCCAACCCCAGGTATTATTTCCCAACTGAGGACATATTTAATTTCCAAATCTTCTTCAAGTGTCTTCCAGATTGTTTAGAAAGTTAATTTGACTTGCTGATTCTCAAAAGTGTATGCAACTTGCCTTGATCAGAATGCCATCTTCCCTGATGAATTCTCATCCTCAGTAATTCATCGCTTGTTTTAATTTATGATTTTTGTAAGTTACTTTTTCTAAAGAAGGGAGGTACCTGCAGTGTACACTTGTTTTATTTCATCAGTCCTGTAACTTTATTGCTGCATGAGAAAATTCATGATTGAGAAAAAAAAAAAGAAAGTTGTAACAGGACTGCCATTTCCATGCTCAGGCAGTATACATACCACACCAGGCAGATTTAGAAATGACTACTTTAACAAGAATTACAAGAATTCATATTAATTTTTAAAATTTTTTTCTTAAGCCCCTTTTAGCCTCTATGGCAAACCCAGAGGCCAGGCTAAAAAAAAAAAAAAATGAATCACTCTAACATGGTTTTGTTTAAAGGCATGAAAATTTACCACCGCCTTTCCCCCATGACACATCTGGACACCCCTATTATGGCTACTTAGGTGTCTGATGGTTTGTCAGAAAGCTAGCCATAACTTAGGTGGAAAACTGGACTCCATTAAAAAAACATTAAAAGCTGAGCAGGAGGCAAGTTGATGTGGCATGGCTCCCAGCAATGAGGAAGCAAGAGTGCATGCTGAAGCTTAGAAATAGAAAGTGATGTCCTCATAAAAACATGGCTCTAGGCTGGTGTGCCACTAGAAATTCTTCTGTCAGTTTAGAATATTTAGCTCTAAGGGGTTTCGACTTTCAAATGTATCTTTGGATGCAAAGTAGGCTGCAGGAGAGAACACTGAAAAGAGGAAAGTAACGTTTGCTCCCAATTATGATCAGTTTCTGTTAAGCTGAAGTCTTTTTCTTTTTTTCTGATAGAATATTTGATCAGAAGGTGTGCCAAGGTGTATGAGGGGCTACCTCACTGGCAGCAGGCAATCTGCTGGCCATCTTAACTAGAAAAGGTTGCTGATAGCTGATAGAGCTAAACAATATTAAAAGCTTCAGCAGTACTGATTATCAAGGGAAACCTTCAGCCTAATTGGAAAGCTCAAGGCTTCAGGCATCTGAAAAGTTTAGTTTGAGGCTCTTCTAAAGCATTCCAGTGCAGTATTCCCAATCAATAATGTGAATCTATGCACAACACCATCGCCAGGCTTATTAACTCCCAGGAGTTTTGTATTTGACTTGTTAAACTGTAAAACGAGTTGAAGAAACAAACAGAAAAAGGAATATCTTGGTCCCTAGCTGCCAGAATATAAAGCAATCAAATAAACTTGCGCAAAGAAAAATGAAAAGGGCAAAGTAGAAAACTGTACAAATGCATTTTCATGTACAAGAACGTGAACATGAACAAGGTTGACCTTCCTTTGTGTGATCTGTCCTCTTGGGTGGGGGGGGTAGGCAAAGGGGTCACTTCTCCAGGCAGACTGAATTATGTGTTATGATAAAGCTATAGTGATGGAGATTCCCTGCCCCTCCCCAAGCTTCTAGACATGAGGCTTTGTTCTACTATGGATTGTTGGGTTTTCTTTTTTTTGAAGCCCAATCAAAATACATTCATAATTATGGATGCTGCAATTAAAACATCCCAAGGAGGTCCAAGTACAGTCTGATCTTTAGAAATATTGCTATCTTGCCAAGCCTGAGATGTCAACCATACAGCTCCAATACTCTGGTGAGGCCTTTCCTAAATCATGGGACTGCCTAGTGCCAATTCAAATGGTAGACTTCCTAACAAAAGTTACTTAACCTATATACAGGCCAGGGCCCAAGGGAGAGGCTACATATGCACATGTACCCATAAGTCAGGGGGAAATACATACCTTAGAGTAAAAGTGCACAATAGTCTGCAGTGAGTAGACTTAGATTCAATAAGTACAGCAAGGAAGTAGAAAGATCTAAAAAAGACACCATAAAATACTTAATCAAATATTGTCTACTTAGGCCTAGATACCCTCCTCACCTACCCCCTGCTTCACTTCCCTCAAGCACTTTACGTCTAACCTTGTCAGATAAAGTAAGGGCTACAAAAGCTGGATAAGGGCAAGAGACCAACCCACTTTAAGAATGTCCCTTTTGGTAACTACCAGGCCACCCCATCATCTAAGGCTCTAGTCAGGGAATTTTTTGGATTCTCACACAGATATATGATGGGTCTAGACTTCTAACAGATCCCTCTCTCCACCATCACTGGTCATCTCCATCAGGAAAATCATCATAAACCCTCTTGTGGGCCTCTACAGGACCTTACCTTCAATGTAAAACAGCAGTGGTAGGCCACCTCATCTCCCAGGGCCCTACTCAGGGAATCCTGGAATTCCCACACAGACATGATGGGCCTCGACCTCTATTAGATCCCTCTCTCCACTGTCACTGGTCATCTCCAGCAGGAACAGCATAATGAAACCCTTTGTGGGCCCCTATAGGACCTGACTCTCAATGTGAATCAACAACGGTAGGGAATGTTCCATTCTCTGAAGGAAGGTTTGACCAAAATCCTCTACCACTAGAGGAAGATGGGTCTAGTAGTGGGAGTAGCCTAGAATATTCCTAGCTATGACCATAAAATGCAAGCTCAGACCTACAGGGATGCAGAGGTTACACAGGCTCCTGCACTGAATATAGGCCCCAGATCAAATAGATGGGGTTTACAGTTAATAATATTTATATACTTTCCCAGATTTGGGAGCTACTCTCTTCCCTAATCCAGCTTTCTAGTCCTATTTCCAACCCTGACACCATCTCCCCAGATAATACCTTTGGTCCACCTGCATGTTAGTTGTCAGGCTTAGACAAAAATTAGTAAAGTCATGGGCCCCTTGGAATATACCTAAAACAGACCTAGCAACTTTTTCCAAAATGGAAACCCCAAATCTCATTTGCTATATTCTTGCATTTAGGTTCCATACTATATTATTAAACAATTTGTTAAACAATTTGTTCTTCTTTATATCTTAATTCTTTTTCAGACACCAAGTTTCAGATGCTACCATAACACCAACCTGGGCAGATGACTTCACCAATGTGTCCTAGAACCTCATTTCCCACTAGGGAAAGACAGAAACAGGCTGGGAGTATAGATTGATCTGCAACGCCCATGTCCAGCAGAGAAACTATTACAGAAGCCAGAACTCCCACCTTCTGCACCCCATAATGATCCTGAGTCCATACTCCCAGAGAGATAAAGAATAGGAAAGCTTCCAGTGGAGGGGATGGGATATGGAACTCTGGTGGTAGGAAATGCGTTGAATTTTACCTCTCTTACCCTATGGTTTTGTTGATGTTTTATATTTTTTATTTTATAAGTAAATTAAATTAATTTTTTAAAAAGACACCAATGGTAGGGACTACCCCACTTTCCAAAAGGAGGCTGGGACAATTTACACTGCCACTCAAGGAAGACTGGTCCTGAAAATGAGTGCAGCCTGGAATGTTCCTAGCTGTGACCATGGACTTTGAGCTCAAACCTACAGGAATGCAGAGGTAACACAGGCTCCTGTGCTAAACATGAATAGACATGGACCTTAGATCAGACCCATGGGGTCTACACTTACTGGTATTTATACACTTTCATCATATTTGGGAGCTACTTTCTGCCTTAATCCAGCTTTGTAGTCCTAGTCTCAACTCTGACACCATCTTCCTGTATAATACTTTTAGCCCACCTGCATGTTATCTGTCAGGCTCAGTCAAAAAGTAGTACAGTCATGGGCCTCTTGGAATATCTAAAATGTACTTTCTAGCTTCTTCCTACACTAAGACCCTTAGTCCCATCTGCCCTATTCTTATCTTTAGATTGCTGATTACTAAACAGTTTGTCCTGCTTGACATTTGATCGCCTTTCAGCCACTAAGTTGCAGATGCTAGCATGTCACTAACCTGACTTTCCTGGGTAGACAACCTCATCAGTAAGTCCTGGAACCCCAGCTCCCCAGAGCCCTAATCCTATTAGGGATAGAAACAGGCTGCGGATATGGATCAACCTGTTAGCATCCATGTTCATCAGAGGAACAATTACAGAAGTCAGTCCTCCCACCTTGGCAGCCCATAAAGAATTTTGGTCCATACAGCTAGAGGGATAAAGAATAAAGAAGCTTCCAATGGAGGGGATGGGATACATAGCTCTAGGGGTGGAAATTGTATGGAACTGTACCCCTCTTATCCCACAATCTAGTTGATAATTATTAAATCACTAATTTAAAAAAAAGGAACATTGTCATCTGCACCTGAAATACAACACCATTTTCTCTTTTTTTAAAAAAAAAATGTATTTATGTGTTTATTTTTCTTTATTTTTTTCCTTTTTTTTTTTGCCTCCAGGGTTATTTCTGGGGCTCGATGCCTGCACTATGAATCCACTGCTCCTGGAGACCATTTTTTCCCTTTTGTCATCCTTGTTTATCATTGTTGTTTTGTTGTTGTTGATGTCATTGTTGTTGCATAGGACAGAGAGAAATCCAGAGAGGAGGGGAAGACAGAGAGGGGAAGAGAAAGTCAAACACCTGCAGACCTGCTTCACTGCTTGTGAAGCAACTCCCCTGCAGGTGGGGAGCTGGGGGATCAAACTGGGATCCTTAGGCCAGTCCTCGCGAACCAGAATATCACTCAGTGATAGAGCTCAGGACTTTACATAAGTCCAGTGCACTACCTGCTCATCCACTTTTCTGTTTTCTTCACCGTTTTTCTTAATAAATCTCTGTGCACAGAATTAAAGTGCAGAATCTTCATACTTTGAACATTCCAATGTTGATGAAATTGTGTACTCCCAAGAACTGCCACTGAAACTCTCAGGAAGTGCTTCAGCAACAAAGACCAGAATCAGATCTTCACTGGGCGTTGAATTTCCTTTTCCCCCCAGACCTTGATTATACTACCTTCATCAGAAGTATCAAGGGGTACACAGAATATATTAGCAGTTGAGTTGGTCAGGAAGCTCAGAGTTGAGGTGAAATCCAGCAACTGCTTTTGCCTCTTGGTAGGAAACATGGACTTCTGGAACTTGGAAATAAAAGCTTCCTTTGAGTCTTGATTAAGAAGAGACTCCAATTAAGCAAGAAAAAATACGCACTTATTTAAATTGTCCTACAATCTTTGTTGGTCAACAGTTATTGCCCGTAGTTGTCATTGCCTATATACAAGCTTAAGATACGTGGCAATAGAAGGGAATGCTAGAGATAACAGGCTCAGAAGGGAATGCTAGAGATAACAGTAGAGCAATCTTTTAGGAACTAACACATTATAAACATTCCTGATTGTTGTATGCTTTACTACATTGGGTTGTTCTAGCTCCCCCCGCCTAGAAAATTGGTTCAGTCCTGCTAGTTTCGCAGGCCCGCTTGTCCCCACCCCGAAGGAACCCTGAGAGAGTTCCAGAGTTGCAGAGTTCGAGAGTGCTTGGCGCCGCTGCGGGGAAAGAGGCAGCAGAGTTCTGTTTGGTGATTAGTTTGGTTTAGTTTATGAATCATTGTTCCTGAATAAAGAAATACAGCTTCCCTGCCCAGCCGTATGTCTCTGGTCATCTCTGTTACCCGCCCGTGAAGCTAGCCCGGCCAGCAAGAGCCTCCAAATTTTAACAACACCTGATAACACAGAAGATGAGCCTCTGCAGTGAAATATGCTGACTCCAGGTTAGAAAATAATGCATGTTTCGTATATGCTCGGAACTGAAATTTTATAAATACGTCAATCAAGGTGTTTCCTTTATAGTTTTATGTATGCACAGAGACATATAAGAGAGAAATCAATGTTAAAACAAGCTGAAGAGGGAGTTGGGCGGTAGCGCAGCCAAGGACTGGCATAAGGATCCTGGTTCGAGCCCCCGGTCCCCTACCTGTAGAGGAGCCACTTCACAGGCGGTGAAGCAGGTGTGCAGGTGTCTATCTTTCTCTCCCTCTCTCTGTCTTCCCCTCCTCTCTCCACTTCTCTCTGTCCTATCCAACAATGACAATATCAATAACAACAACAGTAATAACTACAACAATAAAAAAAATAAAAACAAGGGCAACAAAAGGGAAAATAAATAAATATTTTTTTAAAAAGCTAAAGAACCATCTCAAAATGCATGTAATAAATATTATAACACAAAACAGTCACTGAGACAAATTTCTTTATTTGTGGTACATAAAATCATGGTCAATCTTACAGTATATATTATCTAAAACTTAGTTTTAGATAATATATAATGCAGAAGTTGTTTGACCTAGGCTAAATTACATAACAACTTTAAACTTCAGGTTTCTCCTCTGGAAGAAGATTCCTATCTCCCCACCTCCTAAAGAGAAAGGAGCTGGCAGACTGGGTTGGTTCCCCATAGGATTCACAGAATTCTAGGTGACAGGTAGTCTATTCCCAGCCAGTGCCATTCTCTAGTCACTTATAGATTTCAACAAGAACATAATACAAATGCAAACAACACTATTTCAATTACTTATCTCAGTGTACTTTTCTTTATTCATTGAACCTGCTTTGCAACAGGTGTGGGGGGGTGGGGGGAGCGAGAGGCCTTAATGGAATTTTTTGGTGGTCATGTGTGAAGGTGAAATGATTACTTGAATTCAATTTTCTAATGATAGAAGGAGTGTGAGTTCCAGTCATAATCACAAACAAAGGACTTTGTGTATATGTGACACCTCTGAGTTGCCTTCCCAGCCCAACTTTTACTTCATATTTGAGGGAGAGGGGAGAGACACCAAATGCACTGATCTGCCATTGGTTCATTTACTGTTGCTGGTATTCTCATGTGATACAGTGAGTAGAATCCATGGTCATATAACCAAGACTTTCTGCTACCCACTGAACTACCTCAACTACAGAACTACAGAACACTGAACTACCTGAACTACAGAACTCTGAATTTAAGTGTGGGGGGCACATTTCTAACACAACAGAAAAGAATTTATTTGTTTCAAAGTAAGTAGAGGGAATTGCTTTAAATGTCCTCAACTAAAATTGTTTTAACTTTAGGGATAGAGAGATAGCTCATTGGGTAGAGTGCATGCCTTTCCATGTACATAACCCAGTTCAAACCTGGGGAACTATATGGGAATTGTCATGACATGGGGAGACTTCACACTATGGTTGATTTCTGTCTGAATAAAACCAGCAACCTGAGAGCACTGGAATCATTCATACAAGAGGCACCAGGTCTCTGTGACAATCAGAGAATGAACCAACCACAGTGATTAAATGCTTTTATTTTAAAAGCTAAACAATTATTATTTTTTCCAAGCCTGAAAGTTTTTTTTAAGTTTCTATTTATAAAAAGGAAACACTGGGGGGCCAGGCGGTAGAGCAGCAGGTTAAGCTCACAGTGGCACGAAGCACAAGGACTGGTGTAAGGATCCCAATTCGAGTCCCCAGCTCCCCGCCTGCAGGAGGGTCTCTTTGCAAGCGGTGAAGCAGGTCTGCAGGTGTCTATCTTTCTCTCCTCCTCTCTGTCTTCCCCTCCTCTCTCGATTTCTCTCTGTCCTATCCAACAACAACAGCAATAACAACAACATAATAATAACAACAACAATAAATAACAAGGGCAACAAAAGGGAAAATATTGCCTCCAGGAGAAGTGGATTCGTGGTGCAGGCACCTAGCCCCAGCAGTAACCCTGGAGGCAAAAAAAAAAAAAAACTGACAAAAACATAGGATAAGAGGGATACAACTCCACACAATTCCCACCACCAGAACTCTGTATCCCATCCCATCCCCCCTCTGATAGCTTTCCTATTCTTTATCCCTCTCAGAGTATGGACCCAGGATCATTATGGAGTGCAGAAGGTGGAAGGTCTGGATTCTATAATTGCTTCCCCGCTGAACATGGGCATTGATAGGTTGATCCGTACTCCCAGCCTGTCTCTCTCTTTCCCTGGTGAGGCAGGAGTCTGGGGAAACTGGGCTCCAGGACACATTGGTGGAGTCATCTGTCCAGGGAAGTCCAGTTGGCATCATGGTAGCATCTGGAGCCTGGTGGCTGAAAAAAGACTTAACATGTAGAGCCAAAAAAGTGTTGACTAATCATGAACTTAAAGGCTGGAATAGCACAGAGTTGGGGGGGGTCCTCCATTTTGTAGATAGTTAGTAGTCCTATTTTAATTATATTCCAAAAAGCCCATGACTATATTAGTTTTTCTTTTATTTTTCCTGAACCTGATATCTGATATGCAGGTGGATCCAAGTTATTGTCTGGGGAGATAATGTCATGGCTGGAAAAAGGACCAGAAAGCTGGATTTAAATAATAATAATAATGAGAATTGTCAATTTTATAACCTAACCCAAAAAATTAATTAGCTTTTGTTTCTACATAATTTTCCCTTTTTGAAAATATGTTTTTAAATGGTTGTTAATTGATCAATGAATATTCAGAGAATCTGAACTTCTAGTGCTACAGTTTTTCCTTATTAGTGTTTTCCTACACATGCTCTCACAGTGATACATGAATATCTTCTTCCTCCTTTATTGATGTCATCACTGGGGGAGTCATAATAAAAGAATAAAATGTTATATAATTTGTGCTTTAACAAATATACAGTGTTACCTTTTTAAAAGATTTGGTGATGATCCAAAGAGAGAGAAGGAGTGGTCTGGATAAAGCACTGGACTCTCAAGCATGAGGTCTTGAGTTCAATCCCTGGCAGCACATGTACCAGAGTAATGTCTGGTTCTTTCTCTCTCTCCTCCTATCTTTCTAATTAATAAATAAATGAAATATTGTAAGATATAGGGAGAGAAGGACATCAAAATCGAAAATGTCAGGGTAAATCAGGAATAGTGTATTCCTAGTAGCATGATATTTATTACTAAATTATAATCCATAACTTTATGTCAACATACACTTTAAACAAAAATAAACATGTTTCTAACAATACTAGAGCAAAAAAAAAGATAATATAAAACAGAACACTATAAGAAAATAATTATAACTGTTAAAGACCTATGAATGAGTTAACTGAATAAGTAAGAATTTGAACATCAGTCTTTTTTAATTTTTTTTTTAATTTTATTTATTCCCTTTTGTTGCTCTTGTTTTTTATTGTTGTAGTTATTGTTGTTGTTATTGATGTTATTGTTGATGAATAGGAGAGAGAGAAATCGAGAGAGGAGGGGAAGACAGAGAGGGGGAGAGAAAGATAGATACCTGCAGACCTGTTTCACCGCCTGTGAAGTGACTCCCCTGCAGGTGGGGAGCCGGGGGCTCAAACCAGGATCCTTACACCAGTCTTTGCGCTTTGCGCCACATGCACTTAACCCGCTGCGCTACCGCCTGACTCTCCAGTCTTTTTTTTTTAATCACAAAAAGATGATTCTTTCTTCTTACCATTTTATTGTGGCTTAATGGTTTACAGTTCATATGGGTATAATTCCTTATCTCCCTGTGATAGGCATCAGCAGAACGTTTTCACACTTACTTGGGGTCCTTTTCCACCATCCTACACCAGAACCCCAGTGGCCTATCTCTTCCTTTCTTCTTGTTCCCCAGAGTCCTTTGCATTGGCACACTATACCACACCCAGTACCAGCATCACTTTCTGTTTTCCCTTTCCATCCTTATTTCTTAAATTATATGTGTGAGATCATCCAGTATTTGCTTTTCTCTTTGGAGCTTATCTCACTTAAGATAATTTCTTCAAGGTCCATCCAAGATGAGGCAAAGAAGATGGCTTCACCATTTTTTTCATCATTGTTAACAATTGATTTACATGTCAATTTCCTTAACTACTCATCTTCAATTGGGTATCTGGGTTGCTTCAGCTGTACCCAACCCAAGTTTCCCAGTGCAATTTGTTGAAGAAACTTCACCATTTCATGTTCTGGGTCCCCTTGTCAAAAATGAGTTGTTCATAGGTGTGTGGGCTTATTTGAGGGCTCTCACTTCTATTACACTGGTGTGTGTCTGCTTTTGTTCCAGTATCAGACAGTATTACTGTTGGTATGCTTCTAAAACCCCTTCTGTTTCATTTGTTTGATCCCCCCTGCTTAACACTGTATTCTATTTACATAACCACTGTTAACTAAACACCAGCATGCCTGGAGGGCATTGGTTTAATCCCCACTGGTACACAGTGTCTTTTTGCTCCGCCCCCTCTCCTTGTCACACCCTGATTTTCACCAATCTCTTTTCGCTCCACCCTCTCTACACCACATCCTGTTTACACCCTATTTGGCGAGTATATCTATATATTTAAGGACAGGATCATGATTATAGTTAGTTTTATAGGATGGCTTAAATTGTGCTGCATTCTACATGAATAAAGAGATACTGCTTTCCAGCTCAGTCATGAGTCCTTGGTCATCTGTCTCCTGCCCACGAAGCTAGCCCAGCAATAGTCCTATAGTATAATGTGAGGTTGGGAAGTGTAATTTCTCAAAGGACATCAGTCTTCACTGCAGAATGTCTTTGTTCTAGTCAACCAAGCTGTGCCATTTGGAACTGTTGCTACAGAAGCTATTCATAAGACCTGTCATTTCCCTCTTTTTGCTTTTGCAAATATTTGCAAATAAGCAGTCTGCATGGTTGAAAATAAATTCATGTGGTAAAGATGGCAGTACACTCAGAGCAGAGGACACACCTCTAAGTGGAGACTGTGTAGCTAAGCAGCCATTAAACACCACAGCTGCTTCTGGAACTCAAAGGGAAAGTTCTCCACACTTCTGCCCATCTCTACTGTTCCAGTTCCTATATTTTCAAACAAACATAAATAACCAGAGCTTATTTAGAGGTCATGGAGGAAAATGGTAGAAAGTTAGTGCTGCTACTGCCTTACCCAGGACTGCTTTCACCAAGGACACCTGTAACTTGTGACCCTTCTTCTGGGCAATTTTCAGCATCTTTCTTTTCCTCTTGAACACATCTTCCTTAAAATTCTGCCTTTACTGGAGACTTTGGGACACCATTTTCTCTTCTCTTAGGGCTTTCCTTAACTTTCACAATCCACAAACTCTGTACTTTGAGTTCCTTCTTGAACTTCCTCTTAAATGCTGATGCTCAGGGCCTTCTTCTCAGCCTGGGCACAGTCTGAGTCAACAGCACAGACATCAACTAAAGTTTACTTATAATACAGCTCAGAATGAAGTTTTAATAGTAAATCTATTTGCCAATATCTCTACCATTTGCTCCCCATTTCCACTGTCTTAGTCCATGACCTGATTACACCTCATCTGGAATATCAAGTGGTCTTCCTCTTAGTTGGCATCCCTTACTACCTTGCTCCCCTCCATAAGTATTTTAACAAACTTTTATTACATATGGGTTGAATAATAACTTTCCTATAAAATGCTTATAACCTATCTCCAGAAAATGTGACTATGTTACATTTCATAGGAAAGGGAATACTGTAGATGTTATTAAGATTCTTTTTAAAATTCATTTTATATTAGTAATTTAACATTGATTTATGAAATTATAAGATATTAAGGGTATCATTCCATGTGGTTCCCCAAACCAGAGATCTGTGTCCCCATCCCCTCCATTGGAAACTGCAGTAGCCCTCCCAAGTTCACAGACAGGGGTTTCTATAACTATCTATAGGGATTCTATAACTATCTACCTATACCACTCTCTATTTTTTCTTGCCCATTATTTCAATAGTCATGCCTTCTCTCCCTTTCTAAGTCACAACTACACCTACTACTACTTCCAATTGTCCTTCCTTCTTCTTCTTCTTCTTCTTCTTCTTCTTCTTCTTCTTCTTCTTCTTCTTCTTCTCCTCCTCCTCCTCCTTCTCCTTCTCCTTCTTCCTCTTCCTCTTCTTCTTCTTCTTCTTCTTCTTCTTCTTCTTCTTCTTCTTCTTCTTCTTCTTCTTCTTCTTCTTCTTCTCCTTCTCTTTCAGAAAAGAGAAATAGTGCCTGACTTCCTTCTAATGTCTTCCAGATTCACTTCTATTTCATTGACGATATAGAAACAAGATTCCTGGTAACAAACACTTTAGATCCTGGTGGAGTTGGGGGTGTAGAATCCTCTGGTTTACTTCCCCTATCATTTTATCCTCTGAGAATATGGACCAAAATTGTTTTGAGGTGCAAAAGGTTGGAGTTCTGGCTTCCGTCATTGTTTCTCCACTGGACCTGGACATTGGGAGGTCGATCCACACTTCTAGCCTATTTTCATCTTTCCTTAGTGGAGTAGGTCTCTGGAAAGGTAAGATTACAGGAAGCATTGGTGAGGTCATCTGCACATGGAAGTCAGGATGGAATCATAGTAGCACCTGGATTTTGGTGGCTGAAAGGCAGTAAGATGGAAAGCAGGATAAAATGTTTAATAAACAGGAATCATAAAGAAGAGATAGAGCAAATGAAAATGGGGACCTCAGGATGGAAGGAAGCTAGAAAATCTATTTTAGGTATGTTCCTAGGAGCCTATGTCTTAGGAATCTTTTCTTGAACATAATAGCTAACATGGGGTAACCTAGAAACATTGTCTGGAAAGATGATGTCAGAGTTAAGACTAGAACTAGGATGCAGGATTATGGCAGAGAGCTGTTTGCAAGCTTGAAGAAGATATAAAAATTCAATTAACCATTTGCCATATCTATCTAACCCAGGGGCCCATATCTATTCATATTTAGCATTAGAGCCTGTACAGCCTCCAAGTTGCTGTCAGAATGCACTCACAGTCCATTGTCACAGCTGGGAACATTTTAGGTTGCACTCACTTCAGAAACAATCTTCTTCCTTGAGTGGCAGAGTAGGGTAACTCAGCCTCCCTTGGGAAAGTGGGGCAGTCCCTACCATTACTAATTCATAGTGAGAGCACAGTCCTGAAGAAGCCCACAAAAGAGCTTAGGGTGATGCTCCCAATGGATGTGAACAGTGATGGTAGAGAGATTAAGATTCTTGACATTAGTTAATCCATTGTACTTATAAAAGAGAAGGAGAAGGACCATAGTGAGTGTAAGAAATGTGATGATGAAAATGAACTTGGGGGATTATGAGATAGGGACCACAGCCAAGGAATATAGACAACCTCTAAAATCAATACAAAGAAATGAGTTGTCCCAATTATAAATCAACCTGCCAAAGCCCATGTCCAACAGAGAAGCAATTACAGAAGTCAGAACTCCCACCTTCTGCACCCCCAAAAAAGAATTTTGGTCTATACCTCCAGAGAGGGAGAAAAGTTAGGGGGTGATGACTAGAGGGCTCTGAAACCCAATTCCATCAGGACCCAGAGAGAAAAGAGGAAAGAAGGAAGGACATTCAAAAGTAGCAATAGGGGTGGGTGTGACATAGGAAGAGAAAGAAGAACCATAGAAAAAGTGGGCAAATATATATAGAGAGATCATTATAGAAATAACAGTCAACCCATATTTGTGACCTGGGGAGAACTACTACAGTTTCCACTGGAGGGAATGGGGACACAGAACTCTGGTGGCGGTATGGGTGTTGAATTATTCCCCTGTTATCTCACAATTTTGTAAATAAGTGTTAAATCACTAATAAAAAAAAATGTTGGCCTGGGAGTTAACTTTTTTGGTAGCGCAGCGGGTTAAGCACACATGGTGTGAAGCACAAGGACCTGCTTAAGGATCCTGGTTCGAGTCCCCGGCTCCCCACCTGCAGGGGTGTCACTTCACAATGGATGAAGCAGGTCTGCAGGTGTCTATCTTTCTCTCCCCCTCTGTCTCTCTTCCTCTCTCCACTTCTCTCTGTCCTATCCAACAACATCAGTAACGACAACAATGATAACTACAACAACATTAAAAACAGGGCAACAAAGAAGGGAAAACAAATAAATATATAAAAAAATTCTTTTAAAGTTGTCCCAACTCTATCCTCCAGAAAAATAAACAAACCAAAAAAAAAACTCTGTCATTACTTTTATTTTAGTTTTTTGACTTTCAGAACTACAAGCTAATACATATACATTATAATCATGCATCACTGAAGATTCCTAATATGATTTAACACAGGGACACAGCTGAGAAATGCTTTCTAAGATGGTTTCATTATTACGCATCATCATCACACACAAAAGTGAATGTTATAGTCTACTTCAAACCTAGTCTATATTATACAGGCTACACAGCCTACCAGCTCCACCATACAGTATCCAATCCATGGATTGTTGAAATATCATTAATTGACAGACAGCTGTACAGTATTTTAAGTTTGTGGCAATTTATTACAGTGGTAATGCACAACTAATATAATGTTATATCCTTTCAAAAAGCTTTCTCATATCTCTTGTAAATCCCATATACAATCTAACTAGTGATTCTCTAATCTAGTTCCTAATATCAAAACCATCTACCATCTTAAATGTGAATACTGCCTAGAAATTTTTCAAAACTTTATCCATTCAGTCAAGCTCTATGTCCTGATTTCTATCAAGTTTGTTTTCTCTAGGTGCTTCTTCTCAGAGAATTCTGTAAATACTTCACAGCAGCTCACAGGTATAAGGAGTCTGTTTCAATGAGAGGCCTCACAGTCTGAGTTTCATTAACTACATGATAAATATATTTCAGATTATAAGGAAAGAAAATTGTATGTATAAGCTAAAATGTCAAACCATAAAATGTGGGAGAGGTTCTGCAGAGTTTATTTTTAATTGTGGTTGCCTGTAACCTCTCTTTGCCCTCACTTTTCCTCTGGCAAGTGGAAGTAGTCATAGCATCTGAGTCTTTTTGGTTACTGTGATGGTTATAAGTCAAGATAATGCATGGAGGGGATTTGACACCACATCCAGAATATCAGAAGTGTCCAATAGTGTTGGTTACTAAATACTCTCCTTATTAGTATCAACTAAAAGTCTTTTATCTTTATTGTACTCTAGATACTGTAACTGTTTACCTGTACTCACTTATTTAATCTTCAATACCCCTCTCAGATACCTTTATTATCATCCCAATAGATGAGGTGATGAGACAGAGAAGTTAGGTGGTTTAGCCAAGGTCAAACATTAAGTAACAGAGCTGATATTCAGGTCCAAGTAATCTGACTGTAAGGTTTGTTTGTATAATGACTGTGCTACATATTTCATTGATTCTAAGATGCACTTTTTTTCTTTTTTGCAAGATAGTCTTTCAATGACTGTCATAGCTTATCAGCTGCATTCCTTTTTCTTATAAGACATAAAATAATGATCTGCCTTATAATTAATGACACCTTGGATTCTGTGAAATCAAATATATTGCCCCATTACAGATTCAATGCAAATAAACTCAAATAAATTTCCAATGACATTTGCAAACAAGAGTTCCCTTCACAATCCAGAAGAGTGGTTCTAAGTGTAGAGACCAGAATGTGAAATTTTGCAAGGGCTTGAAATTTATTTGTTTGTTTTAAAAGGATACAAGAGGTAAGACACTTATGTGTCTCAATAGCTGGGTAGAAAAATTGGACAGATGTACGGCCCAGTGCCCAGACAGCTCTCTACTTATGAGAACTCACAAAAGGATTCCTGGAGCACTTCTCACAGATGAGACCAAAAGATTGCTCAAATAATCAGGTAACAAAAAAACCTACAAACAAATTAGGAGTAAGATCCCAGTATATATTCCTTAAAGAAAATATTGCAGAACTTCTGGGAGGCATGACCATCGAATAACTAGGATCAAATCTTCTCTTCTCCCAAAACAACAAATAAATACAGCAAGAGACCCAACAATAGTCATAATCTACAGCCAAAAGATCAGCAGCCTCAGGTGGATGCTCATGGGCAGTTGGGGCAAAAAAAAAAAAAAAAAAAAAAAAAAGGTAGGGGAATGGGTTGAAGAACAGCAAAGTCAAATCAGAGCTCTGAGTGGCATGATGCTGAGCTGTGCCATTCTGAAAATTTCACTTTAAGCACAGAAACAGTGAAGGTTGTTCCGAGTACCATAAGAAAAGAGAAAGGGGCTTAAAAACTCTCAATCTTTGACTCAAGGGGTTTTTAGCCTTCTGAATTTAATGCAAGGACACAACAGAAAACAGAACATTTGTAACCACAAGACAGCCCAAAGCAACCCCCCACACCCCATCCCACCCACCACAGATCATACAATAAGAAAAGCCTAGAGATCACAATAGCATCAGCTGCTGGCCATCAATAACCAGCTGTGTCTCTATACTCTCCCCAGTAAACTAAGAATAACATAGAAGATCACCTGAAAATACAACAAGACAAGACTCCATAACTGTGAACTCTTTAAGTACCTTACTTAGACACATGTCAATTCATGCAAGTGTGTTTAGAGGAGTGAATAGTACTGAGAGAGGGACTTCATAATATACCATATACAATGGTTAAACTAAGAAGAAACATTGGAGAAATGAACAGCATAAAAGCCCAGATAAAACTCCCCCAAAGGGTTTTGAGGACAAGATCCAAACATTAATTAGTCACAGAAGTGAGGAAAGAGTTGGAAAGTAATATCAGAAATGGGGAAACAGCAAATGAGACTCTGAAAGAAAACACTAACTATCTGGAGTAATTAGAGAGCTGAAAGCTGAAATAGCTGAGCAAAGAGCACAACTAGTTGACCAAGCTAATACAGTATCGCAGTAAGGTAGCAAAATAGTTGAACTACAAAAAGCAACAGAGGGAAGAGAGAATAGAATAAGTGAGGCAGAAAACAGAACAAGATCGAGGATGAATTAGAGAAAACAAAGAAAGAAACAATAGATCTCAAAGAGAAATTAAGGAATACTGAAAACAACAACAGAGACATATGGGATGACTTCAAAAGAAATAATATATACATTATAGGCCTGCCAGAGGAAGAAAGAGAGGGAGGGGAAGAAAACATTCTACAGGACATAATAGAAGAGAACTTCCTTAGTCTAGAAAACATAAAATACATAAAGGTTCAAGAAGCCCAGAGGATCCCAAACAGAATTAATCCAGACTTAAAGACACCAAAACACATGAATGAAAAGGAGTAAGGATAGAGAAAGAATATTGAATGCTGCAAAAGAAAAACAAAGAGTCACCTACAGAGGAAATCCCGTAAGATTAGCAGCATATTTCGCCACACAAACACTAAAGGCCAGAAGAGAATGCCAAGATATATATAAAGCTCTCATTGAGAAAGGTGCAAGCTGTCTCTCTGGGTCCCCCCACTCCCATCTCCCTGGCCATTGGGTGACAGAGGTCAGAGCAACCCCCTGGGAGTCCTGGAGTAGCTCCGTGTGTCAAGGGCAAAGTGCTCAGAGAGACAAGCAGTCAGCTCTGGGAGAGCCTCAGTGGGGCAACTCGTTAGCTGGAAGAGAAAGCAAGTACATATACTCATTACCCAGGGAGAAGGTCGAGATAATCATTAACCCAAACACAAAGCAACACAATTCATAGTCACATTTTGACCTGCAAACTATTTGATCACAAGTAGAAAGTTACCATACAAGGTTTGATCACAAGCTCCACAATGCATATTTCCCCAGGGGCAAATTATAGGCACTTCAGGGTGAGAGGAGGAGGGGGAGCACTGAGTAACAGGAGTTTTCAGTGGCTTTTCAAGTTTGGCCAAACACAATGCACAGTAATCCATGGCCTTTGTCTTAAGGGGACAGGAGGGGCATGTGCAGAAAGGTAGCCCCCATTCCAAAAAAGCCATCCATCAATAGTTTATGAGGTCAGGGGAACCTGCTCTTGTCTCGATCCAGAGGGAGAGCCGGTGGTCAACCCACTTGGACCTCATGGAAACAATGGCCTGGACTTTCTGGGACAGTGGGCCCATCCTCCAACAGAAAGACTTTCACCAAAGACTGTCATTCAA